>NW_009931388.1:10230-15159 GCF_000696875.1 Nestor notabilis | reverse complement strand
AGATGGGCAGGATCTACTCATTTGACCTGCTGGTCACGCTTCTTTTGATGCAGCCCAGGATACGGTTGGCTTTCTGGGCTACAAGCGCACACACTGAAGCCAGCTTATATTAAGCTTCTCATCAATTAACACCCCCAAGTCCTTCTCTTCAGGGCTGCTCTGAATCTCTTCTCTGTCCAGCCCGTAGCTGTGGCTGGGGTTATGCCGACCCAGGTGTAGGACCTTACACTTGGCTTGATTGAACTTCATGAGGGTGGCATCAGCCCACCCCACACACGATGGCATCCCTTCCCTCCAGCGTATCAACCGAGCCACACAGCTTGGTGTCGTCGGCAAACTTGCTGAGGGCACACTCAACTCCATTGTCCATGTCACCGACAAAGATGTTGAACAAGACAGGTCCCTGCACTGATCCCTAAGGGACACCACTCGTTACTGTTTTCCAACTGCACATTGAGCTGTTTACTGCAACTCTTTGTGTGCAGCCATCCAGCCAGTTCTTTATCCACTGAGTGGTCCATCCATCAAATTGATGTCTCTCCAGTTTAGAGACAAGGATGTTGTGTGGGACAGTGTCTAACGCTTTGCACAAGTCCAGGTAGATGACATCAACTGCTCTGCCACTGTCCATCAGTTCTGTAGCCCCATCATAGAAGGCCACCAAGTTGGTCAGGCAGGATTTCCCCTTAGTTAAACCAGGCTGGCTGACACCAACCACCTTGTTGTTTTTCATGTGCCTCAGCATTCTTTCCAGGAGAATCTGCTCCAAGATTTTTGCCAGGCACAGAGGAGTCCTTCATTCTTCACTTCTAAGATCATATTCTGGCCAACAGCCAGACCAAATAAGATGTTATGATGAGAATTGTCTTGTTTTCCTAAGAATATAAGTTCGCAGTGTATGAAAGCCAATTTTTAGAGCATGACTTCCACTATTCCTCTAGTTAATATATCCTGGTAACCCAACGAAACCTCCCAAGGGATCATTCAGTTTGCATTTACAAACACTAGAATTCTTAAAGATTAAGGCAAGAACATACTGCATATAGATGTTGTAACTAATATTATTTATTAGGGAAGAAATGTTAACTGCCAGCACAGGAGTTGGTGAATGGTTTCCCAATTAATAAGCAAAATCTACTTCTGTTGTTAAACAATTTCAAGTGCTCATAACAGTGACAGAAAGCTGGCAGGCAAAATGGTTTTGCTGATGTAGGAGTCAAGATTAGTAATGCATTTTCCTAAGAGAACAATGTTTGAGTAAGTCCAAGGTTTCATTTTGAAACTTTTAAAACTAGGAAAAAAATTTCTGTATTAAAATTACATCTTTCAACAGCCTAATTAACTTTAAAGGCTCTCCTCACTTTTCCAGTGTTACTGATTCTGTCTCAAATCATTAAGCAGACACAAATGACTGATTATAACTCTCTGGATATACTTTACTTTGCAGCTTTAGAGCAATATAGTCATGACTGTGTGCTGTGTAAATGCATAGTCAATGATGCTAAACCTGTACTGGATCGAAACCGGGAGAAAATGTTGGCCTGGGGTGAATTAGTTCTCTGGAAGTGAATTTTCTTGTGCCTCCTTAATTCAGTGTATTAAACCTTGTGCAGCTGGATCTGAAAAACAAACACAAGCCCCCCTCAACTGTTTTAAAAAGTGCTATTTCACCAGTTATTTTCCAGAAGGTTTTTCAGAGGTCTTCAGGCAGTTCAGACTTTTGCTAGTTAGAAAATGGCTTCACAAGAATGATTTTGTTTTTCTGGTAGTCTTATTGAAGCAAGCACAGCTGTTTCAATTTTTCTCTTGTTCACCAATGTTCTGTACCTTTTAGATATACTGTACTTAAGCAGACCATATTTTTTATGAAGTCTTCTAACCACAGGCAGAATAATTCAAGTTTTGGGATGATTTGGGTAGGAAAGAAGTTATTGTATACATGTACTCCTATGCATATGTTTATGCACACATATCAAAACATCTTTTGACAACATGGGAAACAAAACTATGTTTGAGAGCAACTGGCAGGTATGTATTTCATTCTTGCAGTACTGGGCTATCACAACAGGCAAACAGATGAATGGCTGGGAAAAAAACTGTCAAATTATTTTAAATCCAGCAACTGCCTATGTGTAGACTTGAAAGGTTTTGCCAATTGAGGTGGAAAGCTTTTCAGGTTACCACAAAAAAGAAAAAAAAATTAAAAAATCACAAGTTGCCTTGACTTTTATTTCTAAGCAGCGCAGAAACCAGTAGTATAAGTTTGGTTGGTAGGTATTGCACTCAAAATATGGATTCATGTGGACTTCCTGAAACAGAAACAGCTGAGCCACAGTTGAAGTTCTTATATTTGCACTGGTCAGAAATGAAACATTGTATTATCCAAAGAAAAATCAACTCGACTGCGCAGAAAAGCAAATTTTTTAAGAATCCTAACCTGTAATTTGCCATCATAACAGGGATTCAGGTAATTATTTTTTTCAGCTTTACTTTTGGCCACACTTTAAAGAACATAAAGGAGAAGCTGGCTTGCTGTGAGGCAGTGCAGGCAGTGCGTTTTTTAAATCTAGAGGTTATAGAATCATAGAATCATAAAATGGTTTGGGTTGGGAGGGACTTTTAAAGGTCATCTACTTCAAGCCCCCTCCAATGAGCAGGGACATCTTCAACTAGATCAGAGCTCAGAGCCTCATCCACCCTGACCTTGAATGTTTCCAGGGATGAGGGGATGACTAGTAGGGAAAAAAGAAATGAAATGCAGGAAGCAGGACAAGAAAAAAAATAGAACACCTGTAACTCTGAAGAATAACTTCAAACAGTGATACAGTATGAAGCAAACGGCAAGAGCCCAAGCAGAATCTAATAGGGCATTGCCAATGGCGAGGAGGGGGAGCAGAATGGGAAGATCAGGTGAGGGAGCTTCTTGTTGGCATTGGAAGTAGAAGTCACAGTAGAAAGGATATGTCTCTTTCTTAAGTATTCTATGCATAGCTTTGCAAATTTACATTTCAAAAGAATCTGAAACATTATGGAATTAGCACACTTTGCTCACAGGAGCCTATAAAGTTGTGTTTTTCCTTTACCAAATTCTCTACCCTTTAGTTACATGATCCTGCCAGTTGTTCTCTCATATGATGAACATTAACAGTACAAGATTTGTATTCGTGGTTTCACAGCTGTTCCATTTTTCTCTTTTTTCTCCCTGATTGGCATGATTGTTTTCCCTTGTACAAGACAAATTCTAAATAATAAGAAAATCTAATATGGGCAGCTGAACTAGAAACATGCTGATAGAATGGATGTCCTTAGGGAAATGCCACGGAATGGTCTACAAGGACATATATTTCAAAACCAAATGCAGCCCCAGTTTCATTGTAGATGGTTTTTTCTAAAATACAGGCTTGGAAATTTTGCTCATGTGGGTTTCCTACCAAATTTTTCAGTCTCACTGCACTGTGTTCAGTTCAGCAACTCTTGTATTAGTTTCTCAAACTGGAGTTTTGAAAGTTCACTTTGGGACTTGTAGCTACAGTAGAGCCTCATGTCTGGCACTGCTGGCAACTCTAAAGCATAAAAATTACCCAGTCAAAAGCAATTACAGATCATCAGAGTGGAATCTGGTTTCTGCAGCCAGAAAGCAGTTACAGACATACAACTGTAGGCCAGCACTGCTGTTCCAGCAGTATGTAATCAAAGCACTTGTTTGTTCAGAGGAATCATACTGTATGGTGGAGTTATTGACTGAATAGACTGTCTAAATAATGGCTTCTGTCTTAGGCTTGTTTGGCTAAGAGTTTTGGTTTTTCCTAAAACTGTGGGGGAAGGCTATGGAGGTTGTGAAAAGACCTATCAGGGCAGAAAAGAAAAGACATAATAGGATCTGCAGAAAGCAGAGAGAGTGGGCTCTCTTGAGAGAAAGATAAGGGAAAAGTAAAATCCTTCCTACAGTGAGGTTTTACTTTTTTTTTACGGTTAAATTTAAAAAGACATAAAAACCCCAATGTATATAACTAAATGATCTTAAAAGACAAACAGAGCAAGTAAAACAATATATGGATGGACAAAAATCTGTTGTATAGTCATATGTTTATTATAACAGAAACAAAATTTCATCTATGTAGTCTTAAAAATAAGAACTGTCATTGTTGATACAGAATGGACAGAGAAAAGCTAACACACCAGGACAGAAAGGTTTCAGAGTTAAATGACATCCACAATATTATTCCTTAGGATTTTCATTAAGTCAAAAAATTAAATATCAACACACAAAAAAAAACAGTTAAATATTTGTATTTTCCATTTGTAAACTTCCACTTGTTAGTTAATAATCTCTAAATAAAATTAAACAAGACTCAGTGCTGCATGAAATTCCTTTGCATATCTCATATGAATGTATATACTCATTGCAGCAAATGGTATATTGAACAACCTGATTTCATTTGATTTTTACAGATGATCTGATTATTTTTATTTTATATTAATTTGTGAAAAAGCTCACATAAACTTATTTCTGCCTCCAGATTTCTAGCCATCCTGATGTATTGTGGTGGGTCGACTCTGGCTGGACACAGGTACCCACCAAAGCCTCTCTATCATTTCCCATCCCCTGTCCAGGGGAGAGAAAAGTATAACAAAAGGCTAATGTGTTGAGATAAGTAGAAGGAGAGATCACTCAGCAATTACAGTCACAGGAAAACAGACTCAACTTGGGGAAAAAATTAATTTAATTTAATACCAATCAAATCAGAGTAGAATTAAGAGAAACAAAACCAAATCTTAAAAAACACTTCCCTGTCACCCCTCCATTCTTCCCAGGATTAACTTTACTCCTGATTTAATCTACCTTCCCCACTCTAGCAGCACAGGAGGACGGGGAATGGGGTTTACAGTCAGTTAATCTCATGTTGTCTCTGCTGCTCCTTCCTCCTC
>NW_009931388.1:4701-10199 GCF_000696875.1 Nestor notabilis | reverse complement strand
ACTCCTTACGCTCGTTCCATGCTCCAGCATACGGTCTCTCCCATGGGAGATACTCTTTCATGGACTTCTCCAACATAAGTTATTCCCACAGGCTGCAGTTTTCCGTGAACTGCTCCAGTGTGGGTCCCCCACAGGGCCACAAATCCTGCTGCCAAACGTGCTCTGGTGCAGGCTTCCCA
Source organism: Nestor notabilis (assembly GCF_000696875.1). NCBI lineage: Eukaryota > Metazoa > Chordata > Aves > Psittaciformes > Psittacidae > Nestor > Nestor notabilis. The sequence goes on along the minus strand of NW_009931388.1, from coordinate 10,020 downwards.
CAGGGTCATAGCCTCCTTCAGGCATCCCCCTGCTCCAGTGTGGGGTCCTCCAGGAGCTTCAGATGGATATTTGCTCCACCATGGACCTCCATGGGCTGCAGGGGAACAGCCTGGAGCACTTACTCCCTCTCCTTCTTCTCTGACGTGGGTGTCTGCAGGGCTGTTGCTCTCATGTATTCTCACTCCTCTTTCCAGCTGCAGTTGCTGTTTTCTTTTTCCCCTTCTTAACTATGTTATCCCAGAGGTGCACCACCATCAGTGATAGGCTCAGCCTTGGCCAGCAGTGGATCCATCTTAGAGCCGTCTGGCACTGACTCTATTGGACAAGGGGGAAGCTTCTGGCAGCTTCTTGCAGAAGCCACCCCTGCAGGACCCCCGCCCCCACCACTACCAAACCTTGCCATACAAACACAATGTGTATTTGTCCCTTGGACAATGGGACTGCTTACCTAATTTTAATGACATCCATTTGATTTTGTGATTAGATGATCCTATCTTACCTAATGGACAAGTGACCATTTCTGTTGTCATATACTGGTGGTGTTGTTTTGGGTTTGGATTTTTTTATCTTCTGTAGTCACTGAGAATAAATTTCAATCTCAGAAGTGCTAATGAAATTTTATATAAAAGGATGGCATATGACCTTACAGCATTAAAGCAAATAGCAGCTTTATTGTGTATTTTACTGAAAGTTGAACCAAGTCCATCCTTATTTCTTAAACTGTTCACCTGGTTTTAAGATGGTCTTTCACTGATTTTTAAAAGCATTTTATGGAAATAATGAGGACCTTTCCGAGACATCACTCTTAAGTTTTATGAGTTATAAGAAAGGTTTTTCTTTTTTTTGTCTTGTGGAATCCTTTCTTGAGCAAACCCTTTGTAATTAAGTCTTTCATAAATAGATTTAATTTTTTTTCCCAAGAGAATGCTCATTTGTTTCTTTATTTGCCTAACTTGGAGGTGGCGTGTCAACTTGTCGCTGTGATAGCAATAGCTTCTAAGTTAGGTATTCAAAAAGGCTTTCTGACTTAGTAAATGGAAGTTCTGTAATTGCCAATTAAACTGCCTGTCAGTGTATTATTATCTGGTGCCACTATACAGATACTGTAAATTCAGGTTTTGAGGCAGGCTTTAGATTCTTCAGAAATCTTATCTTTGCTTCTCTCCTATTATTGCTCCTTGTTTCACGAACAGTTGCATTGCACTCCCCTTCAGCAGTGCTCAGGATCGCCGTCTTTCTTAGTGTCTTAATTCTCAAAATCTCTTCTATTCTTAGAATTTCCCAATTCTCTGCTCCTAGAAACAAATGAGTAATAAGGCAAGCTTAAATAGAAATAAATTATTTATTTCTTGGGGGGGGGGGGAGAGAAGTGATAAAATACAGATAGCTGTGAAAATGAGGTGCTAAATTTAAGAGAGATTTTTATGGCTTTCAATAATAAACAACAAAAGCATTTTTCAAAATGTGACTTATTATCTGGAGGTTAGAGATTATCTTTCATATTTGAAGCTGTGCAGATGATAAATGCATTTTAACAACTCTACCATGATTGCTACAGCTTGTTGCATTTATTTTTAAACTGATATGCAGAAAAGGCATGTTTAATGACAGCACTAATACAAAGTGTGTGAAAAGTCAATAGTCAGTATAGACCAGTTCCATTTTTCCTGAAAACACAAAATATCATAGCTTTAGTTCCAACCCTTCAAGCAGGGCTGCAGCTTGGAGCTTTGTTCTATTGGGATGGAAGAACCCTCCCTTTGCTCATGGGAGGGCGTGAATCTATGAAGTGGATAGTTCTGGGGATTGAAAAAAGCCATTTTCAAAGATTTTAGTTTCATCTGAGATCTTCACAAACTGACAGTGGTGAATAGGATATTCAGCTTTGCAAAGAGAGGGCTAGTAAGAGATTTAAAGAGAATTCTGCATGTAACATTGGTGGAATTACTTGAATAAAATATATAGCACTTACCAAGTGCACTATATGATAATGCTTTTTATTTTTTCAACACACATGAAGTAAAGGTTTTCTTGAATGCATGCATACACTGTGATCTTTCATATGAACTGTTAACCTTCGCTATATACCATTCTACATCCTCCATAAATACATGGTGGTTTGGTTTTGTTTGGTTTGTTTTGTTTTGTTTTGTTTTTAAATAAACACCTATTCTTCTCACATAAACTGTGGAAATAATAGAATGTATCTTCCAATTTGAATTAGAGTTTCGTACCACTGTGGTTTAGTGCTATGGGCTATATATAACTTAGGTTTTGCTTTCATGTCACTTGAAATTAACTCACAGATTTGAAAACATAAATATACAGAGTTTGACCAGCTGCAGGATGAGGGTAGCTACTCTTACAAGTCATATTACACTATTATAGGAGTTTTGCCATTATCTTCAATCAGTGTAGTATCAATCTTATCAGCAATTGTTTCCACTTGAATTTTTATTTGCCTAGAATCATTTTATTATCTTTCAATTTGCTATATGCATGTCTTGCTCAGGGAGGCTTTTGTGCAAAATCAGGAGCTGCAGTTGTATACAAAGAAGTGTCAGATAACAGGGACAGGCAGCCTTAAGCACTGATCTTATGGATACTCCCAAGCCTGAGCAGCTGCTGGGATTTAGAACATTCTGCAGAAGCCGTTGAGATTGAGAGGCCATCTTCAAAAGGTTCACTGGACAAGAACAACATATAAAAGTTTGTTTAATCCATCCAATCAGTAATCTCATAAAATGAAGCTTTTCTTTTCATACTGTGTTAGCGCTTGATAAAGCAAGAAGTTTTAATACATCTTGAAACAGAGTATTGTACTCTTGAGATTCTCAGTTGTAAGAATATGGATGTAATAAGCAAATAATGAAACTAATGAAACTTTTCCTTACTGGTTTCACCCTATGCAGCTAAAAAGGAAACCAAGTATGTGATCTGTTTGGGGAAGGTTTGGGAGTAACTGCTGCTGCACTTAGAATCTGTTATGGCACATTATTTATCATGTTTCCCAGTAAAGAACATTTTTGCCTTACCTTCCACCCTCTCCTGTGCTTTCCTATATTCCTTTTTCTCCATGTATTCTTTCTGTCAGTCTTCCCAAGAATCCTCCTCCTTTGCACTAAAACTCACTTAGGAAAATTTAACTTAATAAAACTCATACTTATAAATATCTTTAGAGGATTATTCTGAGGTGTCTGTCTTAGTATGAGAGGAATTTTCTCAGGAAATATATATTTCTCTTAATTTCTGATCCAGGAAGGCTGATTTAGCTGTCTCACCATATGACTCCTGAGTTAGGACAGATAAATCTCACTTACTCAGTCTCCCCCATATAGCTCTTTGCATGGTATTACATATGTAGCAGCATACTCAGTCTAAGTAGTTTTTTAGCTCTTATTTATAGATATTATTAGACAAAATCGATAGTTTTACTGCATATGTGTGAAAAATGTATTTTCATTGGATGTGGGGTAGTGACATGGGGTTTGAAGTGTGCATTGAAATATAAAAGAGAATGAAGATACTTAACAAATGGAGACAAAAAAAGTGAAAATGGTGAAAAAGACAGGACTGAAAATTGAAATCTCTTGAGTACTGATGGAATGATAATCCCAAAGGACTCAGAGGGCAACACAAGTGGAAGGGAGCTGAAGAAGGTAAAAGAAAATACTTCAGAATTGCAATCAGGTAAAAGTAGTGCTGAGCAAAGACAATACTGAATGAAGCCTTTGCTGCTTTTAGAAGTAACCTGTACAAAATACAGGTCCAGGCTATGAGCTTCTTCCTTGCAGTCATGAGCAGTTATTCCCAAAACTAATGCTAGTAACGGCACTGGCAATACACAAATCTGGGGAAAAGGGGCAATAAAACTAATACAAGAAAAGATCAATGAAAGTGAGAGAATGTAACTAGGACTATAAAAGAATAATCTTCATTGGTGGTGCTCAACTGATACAGGAAATTGTAGGCATGTGTTCTGGGGCAGCTACAAAATAAACACTTCTTGCATGACATTCTAATTACAGTTCCCTGAGTGCCAAAGATACATTCCCCTTGGCACAAAAACTGTGTATATTAACTGACCTTTCAGAAAAAAAATGGCATTTTCAGTGCAACATGATTTTGTTTTGTTTAATGAGAGAAAAAAGAAAGAGGGAAAAAGAAAAGAAAAAAACCCAAAACAACACATTAAAATCTTCTCAAGAGACAGTAGGGCTTAACCTTAGGGATAGCCTATGAAATATTAATAAAAACATTTTCCAATAAAGTACAAAAAAGATTAATGGATTTTAAATTGTTTAGAAAGATTTTTAAATTAACTAGAAAGGAGTCAGTTCTGTTTCAAAAATATAAAAAATGTAGTAAAGAGAAATAACAGTAATTTAGCAGAGAAGCAAAATACATAAAAAAGGCCACGGGGAGATGTAATTATTTTGTATCTTTACAGTTGTATATTATGGTACACCTAATATTACTTTCCATGCATCCCCCAAAAGTGAAGAGACAATTCTTAAAAGAAAACATTATGTAGGAACTGTAGATGGTTAGAGACTAAAAAGACTAATGCTTCAGCAACCACACTATCATAATTAATGTTTCCACCCTTCCTGTTACAAAATATTTAAACATATATGTAGACTAAGGGTAACAAAATAATCCAATCACAGAAGCTCTGTGGGGAAAATGCAGGGGAAGGGTGGGGGCAGTGTAGTCAGTGTAGCCCTGCAACACTTTTCTTTACCTCTGAGATCCCTGTATACTGTTTTAAGAACCATCACAAGAGTGCATGTGTATCCAAAATCTAAATGAACCACTTCTTTTCTTAAGCAATGGGAGTTGTTAATGGCCCTAAGACAAGTTTTCCAGATCAATGCCCTGTACTTCCCTGCTGCAAGTCCCTTTTCTATGTGCATTTGACAGAGAAAGTATAATCCCGAGCACATCTTTTGTGAAGATTTCTTGGTGGAGGTCATGTGTTGTATTGTTTCCTGTCCCAATCCAGATGCCTTTACTCATTCAGAACAGTAACTTTTTCCATGAATAGCATCAGAGGAATATGTAAGACTTCCTGTGGAGTAAGATGCTACTTAGTACAAATGTGACTGAAGAAATAAGAATGCACCCCTTTAAATTCACTTGAAGTAGAAATGGGAAAGAAAGAAGTGCCAAGTGTGTGCAGTCACAGAAAGCACAAAATTGAGTTGTTTGACATTTGGTATTTTGAGGTAGTCTTACATTTTCTTTTTTTTTTAAGTTGCCAAAACCTTCTTGATTTAAAATGATTAAGGAATTACCTGTACATAGAATTGATGAGA
>NW_009931388.1:0-4670 GCF_000696875.1 Nestor notabilis | reverse complement strand
GGAAAGAGGGAGGAAGACAGCCCAAGTGAGCTTCTATGAAATCACCCATACTTCCAATTGCCTTCAGTGGAAGAGACCATCATTATTTTAGATGTGCAGAAAGTATGAGAGATGCTTACAAGTATAACACACTAATGACATTTTACAACTGTGGAAACATTATGAACTTTGTTTCCATATAAACATTACTTGTGAAATAGTGCGTATCTTCAGTTTTAGGAGTTGTTTGTATTAGACTACATTCCATCCTCTCTCCCCTTCCAATAATACGAATTTCTGGTTTTGTGAATGAGGATTCCCCTATATTTGGTACAAGAGCACATTGCGTAAGAGGTAAAAACCTGAGGTTTGTGCTTTAAAGAATTCCCTTTCTGTTCCTCCCAAGATTTATAAAATAGGTTTCTCCTCATTTCTTCTATTATTTCCTAATAGAATGATTGAAGAGCATGTATCTTCATATATAGGTTACCTATGATATTTAACATAACACGGAAAGCACATGTCAGAATTTTTTTCTTATCATTCATCATAGCTTATAATTCAAAACTCAAATGCTGTATGTTTTTAGCACAATTAAATACAATCTAATACACCATTGACACAGCATAAATTCATCTATGCATAGTAGAAAAAAAGAAGACTAATTATCATTTCAGATCTGTGCCTGTTTCCTGATTTCCTGAGACTTCTGTTCCTCAGTTTTAACTGCAATTGCTCACTCAACCCTTTGTTGTAGGTCACCATAATTCATTTCTTTAGGCTCTCTCCAATTGAACCACATGTCTCTTGGTTATGGTGCCCAGAGATGATCATAGTATACCACCTAAAAGTCTTATGGATTATGAGTAATCCTGAAGGATAGATACACTGTTACTAAAAAAAAAAAAAAAAAAAAAAAAAGAAGGGAAGAGGAATTTTATGTGGAAACATTTCAAAGCATATATTCTGCAGGTGCCTTGATATCAAAAATTTGATCTCAGAAAGAATATGTGCCGTGCTGACCTCCATACTAGATGGTTTTGCTTACTACAGAACACGTTCTGTCCCTAGTTGCAGGCACCCAGTTCCCACTGACTTTGAAAATGTCAGACTGCATCAAAGTTAGATTCATTTTAAGATCAATAAGCTTCCAGAGGTTCAGGGTAGCATATACCTCTTAGTTTCTCTTTTCCCCAGCTTACAATACAGAACTAATAGTACACATAGTTCCAGCTTTATGCCGAAGGTGGAACAGAAATCACTGAATCTATCTGTCTGCATAGTCAGAACTCTAAGTACATTTTATGGGGCTGTACAGAAGATACATGAGGAAGAGCTTTAAAGTAGGAATGATGTGGTTAGAAAAGGAGCCGACTGAGGTCTTAGGGGTGAAGATTAAAGAGCAGAGCAGTATGGGTGACATTGTAGTAGGTGTCTGCAACAGGCCACTTTACCAGGAAGAACAATTGGTTGAGACCTTTTACAGACAGCTACAAGTAGCCTCAGGAAGTCAGGCAAAAATGCCAATTCCCTTGCAGATCCCCCACCAGCATGTGTGATAGCTTTTACAGGCACAGCAGAGATGTCAAATGCTAGGCCTCTCTGACAGAATTTCTTTTATCCAAAGCAAAACAAGCCACGTTTTCTAAGAGAATTGTTTCCCAAAGGTGTTTGTTCATATGATTTCACAGGGTTTACAACTGGTTTATCCCCTCTAAATTTGAATGTTTGTGTTATTTAAACCATAAGACCTTTCTTTCCTTATGTATAGAGACACACAAAGTCTGAAGGTCACTGATTTAGGATTATAAAAAAAAAACCCTAAGAATCAATGGCTGATTATTCATAGTAGACATATCAAGTCAAGGAGATTGTTTCTTTTTTTACAGTTTTCTAAGGCTTTATGCCCAGGGCTTTAAGATGTTTCCTGAATTTTTATTGCATTTTACTCTGTTGTTTCACCCAAAGATTAAGAAAAGCAGACAAGGTACAATACATGTATCCTACTAGATTTTAGGATTTCTCTCTTTTTTTATTTTTTTATTGAAATTTACATGAGAATTGCATGAAGTCACTCAGTTTTCAGTCTGCTGAACTATAGTCCTACCATGACCGCGTAATCTTGAATTTAGTTTTTGTAAGAGCTGTAAATGCATAGGAATAACTTCCCCACACACACACTCACATGGGAAATAAGCACACATCATGTTAACTTTTACACTCTCAAAATATTTCATATTACCAAACTTTTCACCAGGAAACTAATTGTCCTTTGCTGTGCTTTGAACTCAGTACATACCAAGACTTAAACCTGAAGTTCAGCAGCTGAGAACAATGACTATCAATTGCCTTTTCCCCAGCTGGTCCTCATTAACAGCACAAAGTGTGCTTAGTTAAGTCTATCTTTATCTCCTAATATACAAGGAATAGTGAGTGGTTGAGTTTGGTTGTTATTAGATGAACAGTAGAATGGATCTTCTTGTTTATTGATTTGTAAAGCACAGCCTTGTACTGCTTTGGCAGCTCAGAGTCAGTGAGAGAAAAGACAAGCTTTTCAGCTCTTGGGAGGAGAATTGCTGGGTAACATTAAAGAGGGTCTTGTAGAAGCCAGTTTCTTTTGGTATGCGGTCAAATTAGATGTAGTTGGAGTCAAGGTCAGGAGGCTGTGGAAATGTTATGAATATGGTGAGGGAATTAAAGGAGTGTTATTTTAATAAGTATTGTATGTACGCACACTTATTAATACAGAAAATTGCTCTCTTTTCAAGAGAACAGCCTTTAGTGGAGCAAATTTTGAAAAAGGACGTTGTGTGTCATTTTCTTGCTGCACTAAAAATAGTTGTTTAGATGAAAGTCTTCTATTATTTTCCTTCATTTCTTGCTGTTTTTCCTCAGAATCCCAGGTGTGTTCAACCATTCAACAGTTGTCTTAACTCTTTCTATTTTACATTTTTTTTAACTAGTGATCTCATTTCTACTGTCTCATGTTAATAAGTATTAAAATTTGCTACTTGCACACCTTCCTATAACTTGCCTGCATTTGGGGGTGCATAATTTTGTAATTAGTGTCTATATATTATACTCCATGTGCCTTTAGATGCCCTTACAGAAAGGATGTTATTTTGACCTCAGAAAAGTTTCTGCTGTTGCTGTGTTTCAAATTAATAGTAATTTGAAGAAGTTAAGCTCATATCTAAATGCATAACTTCCCTGAGTGGGATAGGTGATGTCTACGTGACCTCCTTGCTTGTCTATTAGTGATCTTAAAATAGAAAGTGAGGTAATTTGACAAAATAGAACTTTATGAAACCCATTCCTCCTTCCCAATTGGAAGTTGTGTTATGGGTGGATTGGAAGATGTTCTAGTATTTGCCTCTACTTGGTATATTTTATTCAGAATGTGAAAATATTCAGAGAAATCTTGTGAGGAAGTTTGCTGCTTTTTTAAGGCAATAAAAAACCCCAAAAAAACACAAAACAAAAAAAAATTTCTCTCTTCATATTACATTGGGATTCTGGCACTTGACTAGCATATCAGTAGACCTAGCAATAGTGAATTGGGAAGAGGGAGAATTGAAATATTTTTTTCTATTATAATATTAATAAAACCTAATCAAAATAGCACATAACTATTAAATCTTTTCAGTGACATCATGATCTGGCTTAGAAATATGGGTAGTAGAAACTGTTGTTCATTTCCATGAGCGTCAAAGACAAAAAGATCTCTTTTTTTTCCCTAGAAAGAGTAAAAGTCAACTTGGAAACTGAAAAGATGTAACAGAGCAAAGGTATAAAGAAAAGAAAAAAACCCACTATTTATTGCCTTACTTTGCTTGGCAAATTAAGATATTTCTAAAGAGATACACCTATAAATAAACCAGGGTGTGCTCCAAGAGATGTAATATGCAAAGATATGTCATAAAGAATTGTATAGACTTATCATTTGCTAGCTTCGTGTTTTCAACTACATTGACTTTTCAGATAACGTTACTGATTTCACATGTAGAGTTGGCTTTTTTCGGGGATGGGGTTCTTGTTTGGGCTTTTTTGTTTGGTTGGGTTTTTTTTAAATGAACACAAACAAATAATTGCATTCAGCAGAGGGAGTTTTAATTCATTATTCTGCACAGTGCTGCTTCTGAAGCACTTGCATCTCTTCCTAGCCTTTTAGGAGAAAATTGACAGTTACTTTCAATTGTGACGTGATCACACTACAAGAGGCTAAAGGATGTAATTTAATCTCTGTTTTTGTAATAAGATTCTTTATTTTCTTGCTTATCAAAGATTCTGAGAAAAATGTAAATATTACAAATGCGATTGCAGTTTAAAATTAGAACAAGGAGAAAATTTTTATATCTTTTTACAGGAAATAGTCTTTGCAAGATAGTAGTGCTTGCAAGTAGGGACAGATGAGTGTATAATGCATTTTTCTAGCTGCTTCACTAGCATGGCAGCAGTTGAACTAGACTACAGTACATCAAAAGTGGTTTTGTTATGGGGTCATTTAGGAAGAACTGTAGCTGGTTTTGCTTTTTTGCTCAAGGGTGTGCATCTGTACATTTACTACTAACATTGACTGGGAAAGCCAAACACAATTGCACACTAGAAGAAGCACTTCAAGAGACATTATTTGAATATATCCAGAAGGAAGATGTGTAGTATCTAATCATAGAATCATAGAATAGTTAGGG
>NW_009931387.1:81164-116848 GCF_000696875.1 Nestor notabilis | reverse complement strand
GCCAGGCACAGAGGTGAGACTGACTGGTCTTCTGTAGTTCCCTGGTCTTCCACCTTCCCTTTCTTGAAAATGGGGGTTATATTTCCCTTCTTCCAGTCATCAGGAACTTCATCTTCAAATATTACGGACAGTGGCCGAGCAACTTCATTTGCCAGCTCCTTCAGGACCCGTGGATGGATTTCATCAGGTCCCATGGAGTTGTGCACGTTCAGGTTCTTAAGGTGGTCTTGGACCTCATCCTCTCCTACAGTGGGCCTAAGGTCTTCATTCTCACAGTCCCTGCATTTGCCTTCCAAGACTTGGGTGGTGTGGTCAGAGCATTTGCTATTGAAGACTGAGGCAAAGAAGTCATTAAGAACCTCAGCCTTCTCCAAATCCAGGGTAGCCAGTTCTCCCGATAGCTTCCGGAGAGGTCCCATGTTGTCCCTAATCTATCTTTTATTTGCTACATATGTATAGAAGCCTTTCCTGTTATTTTTAATGTCCCTTGCCGGATTTAATTCTAACTGGGCCTTAGCTTTCCTGACCTGGTCCCTGCCTTCCCAGACAACATTCTTCTAATCTTCCCAGACTGCGTGTCCTCGCTTCCACCTTCTATAAGCTTCTTTTTTCCCTCTAAGTTTCCTCAGCAGTTCCTTATCCATCCATGGGGGTGTCCTGGCCCTCCTGCTGCACTTCCTTCTAGTCAGGAATGTAAAGGTAATTTTAATCACAGCTGGGCATTGTCCACATCTAGTGTCATGTGACAGACAAAATGAAAGGTCTAGGGAGGATCCAGCTGAGACTTCTCAGCCAAAATGTCAGTTATGTGAAGTCTGAACCTTCTTGTTCTTTCAGGGTAAGGGTAAAATAAATCAAGAAAAGTAACATTGGTGATATCATATACATTTGGCGTACAGATAAAGGTTGTTTTCTGCTATTATGCATGTGTTTTTTTTAAACTGACATCACAAATATGTCCCTCGTAAAGAGATATGGGAAAAAGCATATTTTGAAGAACGTCAACATTTCAAAGGCTGTTTGAATCTTCTGCAGGTATTTCACTGTGGTTTGTTAATACTTTTGCATCAAATATGTATCAACCAATTTGTTAACAGAAAAATTATTCTCTTACAAAGTTAGCCATGATGAAGATATCATAAAACCATATCCAAGCTAAGAAGTAAATATCCAAATTTAGATAGGATTGTCAAAAGTAAGAAATAAAAGCAAATTAAAGATTAACAACTGGACAGATTTCCTCTGACTGGAGTGCAAGTGGAACAGAGTGCAAGTTAACAGGCAACCAATTTTTGAATGATACCTTGTTGCTCTATTCAGTCACTCAAGCAAAGGAAGTGTTGAGACCCATTTTCCCACCTTTTGGTTGACTACTGACTGCTGTTAGCTTTCTGAATCAGTTGCTCATATTCAGGTGGATAGATCATTTTTATCACACAGGAGTGAGGGTAAGGAACAGTAAATACTGTTAAACAAAGGCCTAGGCTTTTTCGTCAGAGACAACTTAGACCATAACACAGCTTGCTACGTAAAATTATCAACTCAATAGAAATTAAAAGCACACATATAGTACTATCCAAATTCAAGATTTAAAAACAATATTTTTTTAAGAGAGTCTTCTAGAGCCTTCTAGAGGGCAGAGGGTGCGTTTATTTTTTTTTCCCTTCCGCCTTTTAATTTTATATCCTGTCCCCTTGTCATTTCCATTATTATTATTATTATATTATACTTTAGTTATTAAACTGTTCTTATCTCAACCCATCTGGTTTACATTCTTTTGATTCTCCTTCCCATCACACTTGGAGGGGGGTAAGCGAATGGCTGCATGATGCTGAGTTACCAGTTGTGTGTAAGCATGACAATCAACTAGATGTGAGCAGGCTAGCTCAGGCACTGGAGAATTACGATTGTATCAATAGGGTGCTTTCCCTGGGCTAATGGTACTCCTCAGGTGTAGGGGAGTACCATGCTAACATAATTAAATCATTCTGTGCTGGCTGCTTAAAGGTAGCCTGAGAATTTTTTCAATACAGATATTCTATCATCTGAGACACGAGAAAATATGGGCTACATTTTCTTCCTTTGCATATACTTTTTCTTTTCTTTTGTGTGTAGATTTTTATTGCTCTGGCTTCAAAGAAGCAGGACTAAAAGAACAAAAGATGACAGGAGCTTTAGTCTATCTAAATTAATGTTATTACTTTTTCTTCCTAAAAAGGTAGTTATTATCTTCCTAACACCAAATGATTTCTCATGATAAACCTATCTTTGTATAAAGGCATAAAGGCAGAAGGAATTGACAGTATTAACAGGTGAAATGAAAGTCTTACATTTCAAATATTTTGATTGATATGTTTATTCTAGTTCTATATCTTAAACTATGTCTTACTTCTAATGGTAGCTTGCCAAAGGAAGAAACAGGCCAAGATCTCTGTGTTTACAGCCAGGAATCTTGGCTGGTCTAGTGCAGTGATAAGCTTGTATAAGGACTGTTTATTCTTTAAAGACATCTACCATAATTAAGACTGCAGTATGTCATGATAGGAGTTGGTTTTAAGGACCACTGCGAACATCTTTCTGTTATGTTATCAGTGTTATGTTTAACTACCATATAAGTTTGCAATGAGTGAGAAGGGAATCTTCTTGTAGTATAAAAGTGATGAAACCCGAACCTTGCTTGGAACCTCCAGATACTATTGTAATAGTCATAAAAACAAATAGGGATGATAAAACTACAATAGCCATTGGGTCAAGTCAACATATCGTATTTTATGTCCCCAAGGGAATCTTAGAGCCCTACATGTTACAGCATCTGTTTTCAGTTATGTTACCTACCTTATGCTATTTATCAAACCCCCTTTTTAAAAAGGGGAAAAATAACCCCACATGAAACAAGTATTTTCTAAGTTATTTCCAATTCTACTCCAGTGCTTTCTCATGTAAAAAATTAATTTTTGGTCTGAATTCATTTGAGATCAAAACAGTCTGCCCATTTCCTATCTTTAGGCAGATTTACAAAAATTAGCCTCAAGTTAGGTAGGCCAGAGTCCCTACCCTGCCTTTCTCACTAAACAAGAAGGAATGGCAAAAGGACTCTCGGCTTATGGAAGAAAAAGTAGTTTTGCTTTTAGTTGACAAAAGTGCCCCATCTGATTGGAAAGATGTGACCCAAAAGGAGAATTAGAATTGGGATGAAAGATATTGAAAGGTGAGTCCTTGCCCTTAAGGAACTGGTCTACATGGAAAAGTCTGACAGTGTGGGATTTTTTCTTAAGAAATTTAAGCTTATACGACATCTATGCAAAGTGAACAGCCCCAAAAGGTTTCCCATAAAAAGACAGCACAAACCATAAGAAACCAATGGGTTCATGAATCAGAAATTTTATACTGAAATAAGTTTTACTCAGAGAAGGTGGGTGGTGAGGAGCTCCCTTTATCCATGGCTCTGGGAACCCTCCAGCTCCTTGTATGGAGCCTCCATGATGGGTACAGAGAGGGAGGGTGGTGTGGAGCACCATTTGTCCAGGGTTGTAAGGACTTTCCAGGCTCCTGTAGGACCATGATAGTGTACAGACTGGGGCTGCGTGGGTTTTCTTATCCTTAGGTCAATGTCCTTACAGAACTCTGCAACATCCTCTATCTGAGTGGCGGAGGAAGGAGAGGACGTAGACAATGGATTTGAGTGCACTGTCAACAAGTTTACAAATGACACCAAGCTGAGTAATGCAGTTAGCAAGCCCAAGGGAAAGGATGCCATCCAGAGGGACTTGGACAAGCTCGAGAATTGGACCAATGTGAACCTCAGGAAGTTCAATAAGGACATGTGCAAGGTCCTGCACCTGGGTCAGGGCAACCCAGCAATACAGGCTGGGGGATGAAGGAATTGAGAGTACCCCTGAGGAGAAGGAATTGGGGTACTGGTGGATGAAAGACATCAGCCATGGACATGAGCTGTCAGTGTGCGCTTGCAGCCTGGAAGGCCGATTGTATCTTGGGCTGTATTAAAAGGTGTGTGAGGACAAGAAAGGTGATTCTGCTCCTCTACTCCACTCTGGTGAGACCCAACCTGCAATACTGCATTCAGCTCTGGAGTCTTTAGTACAGGAAAAATATAGACCTGTAGGTGAGGGTCCAGGGGAAGGCCACAGAACGAATTGGAGAGTTGGAGCACCTCTCCTGTGAAGACAGGCTGAGAGTGTTGGGCTTGTTCAGCCTGGAGAAGACTCCAGGGAGACTTTATTGTGGCCTTTCAGTTCTTAAAAGGGGCCTATAAGAAAGATGGGTAGAGGCTTTTTAGCAGGGCCTGCTGCAACAGGACAAGGGGGTGATGGTTTTAAACTAAAAGAGGGGAGATTCAGGCTGGACAGGAGGAAAAGATTTTTTAAAATGAGGTTAGTAAAATACTGGAACAGGTTGCCCAGAGAGGTGGTAGATGCACCATCCCTGGAGACATTCAAGGCCAGGCTGGAGGTGGCTCTGGGCAACCAGATCTGAGTGAAGATGTCCCTGCTCATTGTAGGGGTGTTGGACTAGAAAATCTTTGAAGGTCCCTTCCAACCCAACTATTATATGACTCTATGATTCTATGATTCTATGATTGACAGGAGCTTGCCATGGTCTGGTCGCATCCCTGTCCAAGGCAACCAGCTGTTATAGACAGGAGAAGCAACAAAGGAGGCGCACCCACTCCCCATTGCCATGGGCAGCAACTCCTGCCCTCTCCTCTCAGCCTTTGTGCATGTGGATATCTGCCTGCCAGACCAGGTTGCTGCAGCCCTTTTTACAATCATCCTGTGACATGGCCACCACAACATTCTTTCTGCAGTGACACAGCCCTGACATCACAAAGGTTAGTGCATGGAGTTAGTGCTGCATCACTGTGACATGGATATTATCCTCCGCCATTCAGGTAAGAAGAAAAAAATAGACGAATAGTAATTATAATAAAACACGAACAACTGGTAATGTTGGGGAGGAAAATTAAGTAGGTGTAGCAACAATTTAAAGGACAGCAGCTCAGCAAAGGTTGGAAGAGAATTAAAAGCAGCAGATTCTACCTCCTGCTCAGTTTTAAAGATTTATGTGGTACTTACTGCTGAGATTTGTGGGTTTGAAGACTAAATGCTAGAAGAAAAATGCTTATCGAGTTGTCTGAAAGTAATATTTCACATCTTCCAAACTGAAGACATGTCCAGTGCCAAACCCTGCATTCATGAGTGGCTGACAGTGCTGAGAAGATTTCATCATGCAATTTAATTTCTTTCCCAGAAATGAACCAAGGATTTTGCCACTCTCATGTGTTACATACTTCAGCTGGGCACTACCATGAAATGCATGAATTAGCTTCCGTCTATTTTGTTCACTGCAGTCTATTTACATCCCCTTTAACTGACAGGACCAGAGGCAATGAGCACAAACTGAAACACAGGAGATTTCATCTAAATATCTGGAGACACTTTTTCACTGTGAGGGTGAGTGAGCACTGGCAAGGATTGCCCAGAGAGGCTGTGGAGTCTCCATCCTTGGAAGTATTTAGAAAAACACTAGTCATGGTCCTGGACAACCTGCTTTACATGATCCGGTGTGAGAGGGAGTTGGACCGGATGATCTCCAGACGCCTCTTCTGACCTCAATCATTCAGTGATTCTGTGATCTTTGGTGCATGAAAGTCATTGTTTTCCCCGTATTTAATTTCTCATTAATAATTTTAGTTTGGAAGATGTTAAAGTAAAAATGGAAGAAAGGAAAACTGATTATGTTCAGAAGAGGGGCGACCTTTAAATAATCAACCGCAACTGCAAATGACAATAAACTTCTTCCAGTGAATTACTGCAGATCCTTTAAATGCTTCAACTGCCATATGTGCCGACTTTACCTACTGTTGACATGCAGAGACAGACAAGCAGGGAAGTGGTTGGAAATTACAGGATTCTGTTGGTTAGAGATAGGGTAAAGGAGTATTTAAAACATGCCCCTGGACTCCCTCTGGGGCACAGTATCCAGCTCACTCAGCTGGTGTGCAGAAGATTGTTAGCTGGCCTCTATTCCTTTCCCTTACCTGCTGTGTTTAACATTAACTTGAGAGGAGACACTGGGTGGCAAGGTCATCCCAGCTTCCCCTTTCATCATTCTTTCTCTTCCTTTGCTTCTAGGATGCTTTGTTTAATGGTGTACAAACAACTGCTGGGTTTCAAGAAGCTCCAGGTATTTTGACTGCACTGTACTTTGTACACGCTGCATGAGACAAGGCAAAAAAAATGCATTAAGAAAATCGCTGGTTCCTGTTGGCTACTGTGTAACAGCTTCACAGTAGGTCCTGAGAGCTCATGTGATCAGGTGATGAAGTGTGGTGTTTCACTTCCAATAGCTGTGATGATCTTTTGATGACCACTGTCCCTCCAGCCCATTGTCAGAGGCAGCATATAGTAATCAGGTAGTAGTATCACACACTTTCATTTTCTGGTTCAGTTGGGTTTTTTTGTCAGGATGGGATAGGACAACTTTTTAAAAGGCAAGGAAAAATAAAAATGAGAGCGCAAGTACTATCCTGTGCATTGCCCCCATTCCTTAGTTACTTAACACGTTAACTTTATCTGCTGCTGTCATATGCAAACAGTCTCTGGAAATGTGGTTGCTGTTCAGGAAGCAAGGGTTGTGCAAAAATAGTCACTGTAGCAAAAAAATATGGTAGATGTCTTCCAAGATGGAGAGAAACATTTTATCTGCTACCCAGAGAAACTTACTGTCCTACACAATTGATCACTGCAGAGTTTTATTGATTTGAGAGAATTTTAAACTTCCTTACCAGTCTACAAAAAAGAGAGAGAAATAATAATGATGTTTCCACAAGGGTAAGGGTGGGGTGGAATGGGATATAAAAAAGAACAAACCAAAACAGAAACCACAGAAGCCTACTGAAAAAACTATTGGTCTGTTTTATTTCTTTTGGCTATAATCAGATTCTCATTTTCTTCCCCATTTATGGATAATTTGGGTCTTGGACTAGTTCGAGAGAACTGACATAGTGATGTCACTGAAGTCTGTGACCTTCTCCAATCTGCCCTCCTTCCTTTTTTTTTTTTTTCTTCTTCAGAAACTGGTATTCTTTCAAAAGAAAACAGGAGAGAAATGGGCCTGTCAAGTTTTAATGATGCAGAAATCAATAAGGAAAACATGTTCTAGTGTGATACTCTTCGTATTTTACAAAGAGGCAAAAAGGAATTAAAAAGATCACCTTTAAAGGCATCCAATTCTAAAGTTTCAATAAACAAGTACACTGCCCACTGAAAAACAAGCTCTTTGATTATTTTTCTAGCCCTCAGAGAAGCAGCAGTAAACTCATGAAGACCATTATAAGATGCGAGTAAGAAGCAGCACCCAAGGAAATGAAAAAAATATTAGAATTGTTATTATCTATGCTTACAATAGAAGCATTGCATAGTAGATAAGAACACTGGAAGGATGCCTTTTTTTTATCTTGCATTATATCTTTCTGAACAAAACCCCTGTGTAGACAACAGAAGCTTGTTCTAATAACAAAATGTTGCCTGAAATGAAATTCTTGACATACCAATCATTCTCAGTAGCAAAGCCATTTTTCATATAAAACATGCTTTGGAGAAAGGCTTTAATGAGTGTCTCAAACCAACTCATCTAGCTTATTTTCTCAAGAATGGGAGTATTTAAATAAATTTAATAGAAAATCTACCACAGAGACACCACAAATTGCCCTGCCAAATCAGATTATGTACTTTTAAAGGACAAATGGGTACATGTTTTCTTCAAAATTACTTGAACCTATATATTTCATAGGTAAAATGGATGATGGTTTTGACTAAAATTAATTGCACACTGTGAAAACTCCTCCCATTGAACCACAATCAAGGAGAGAGTTTCCGAAGTAAACATGCTGTGACTAAATGCTGTGAAGGAAAAACTTTTTTCTGCTATAGCTACAGCTTTTCTCTCACTCTGAAGGAACTCTTAAAGACTAATATAACACAGTTGAATAACTCCTTATATAATCTGTTATCTCAGTCTGTGAATTCATTTGCTATTATAACTTAATGGAAAATTTAAAGTGATAACTTAGGAGTGAATTTAGCATTGCTAAAAGTGAATTTGGTGCATGTTCTGAGATACTTCATTAGTTAGGGTATTGCTTTGCAAGTGCATAGTTGCTTATCCATGTTGTAGCTCAATCAAATCTTGTAACCTAGCAGTGGACAGTAAGTGTAAAAGACCATGTTAAGGATCTTGTCTTAGGGTAAAGTATCATCAGTAGATGACAGTGATTGAGTTTCACTTCTATAAGTGCACATTCGTATACACACATATTTATTTATTTGTTGGTCAATGGCGCTGTTACTTACACCACCCCGAAATGGTCCAGTCTGTGTTACTAGTACTGTATGTAACAATGTTTTTTCCATAATCTGTTCTGAAAGAAACAAAAAAACCTGAACATATTAAAAAAACTTGTTTGATTTTCACATGTGTATAAAGAATTCCAGATTATACATCAGCTAGCTCTTAAAAAGTCACAAGAAAAATACATTGGTATTTAGTCTCACCAGAAAAGTTAGCTTATATGTACCAACCAGCCCAGAAGGAACATGCGGTAAAGAGTGACAGTTAGGTTCAGCTTCATTTTCTGTCAGTGAGTGCCTCATGAAACATTTGAAAACAGGAAAAGGAAAATAGAAAATAGAAGTGGAAAGCTTTTTTACTTTTCAGCTATCTCAGTGGTTTTAAGAAGAATAGAAGTGAGTTCCATTCATCTCATATTAATAAGAAAATCATATTTCCTATATTTCTTAAAAAAGGAAGAAGAATTTTAGCTTGTGAGCTATAGCTTTGTGGTACTGTGTGTCTCTCAGACAAATGAATGCTTCCACATTGTCTTTCTTGACACTTCAGCATTCCTCAGGAAGGTGAGAAATCAGCAAGGATATAAAGAAAACTGCCCTGTTGCTAAAGGCTAGCAGAGGGCACTAGGAGTCAACACCAACAGGCAGTGCAACACATGCAACAGTGGCAACACCTACTGACTCCACAGCATTCAGATGGTTATAATTGGCTCATAAAGCAACATTTAACATGATCATTCCTTGACCTGTGCTAAATAATAAAAGCACCATTAAGACAAAGTAGTGGAGTAGTGGGCCTTTTAAAGGCAGGGAAGTTATGCCAAATACAATGATCAAATGAGCCTGACTAATAGATCGGGCACAAATAGGAAGGGTAGCAGAAAAGGATGGCAGAAGCAGCAGAGGTTTCTGCAGCAGACATTAAAAAAAAAAAAAAAAGACAAAAAAAAAAAAAAAAAAAAAAAAGACCCTAAAAATTCTAAGCAGTTTAAAAGGGGAAATTGCTTTGTGTCACATTGAACTTACATTGCATGCTGGAGAATGAAACAGGTTCCTGAAACAACAATTCGCTGCAGCAGCAAGTTCTTGCTGAGCTGAGGAATAAGCCAGATGTCTTACAGACAAGGAAGCAGCTGCTTTCCAGCCATTTAATTGCTATTTTATATTCAATATGTAGTTCAAATGTGCCACACAGCTACGACATGGCTTGTACTTACAGGTTGGAATTCTAAGTTATTGTAACAAATGTTGTTACGTATCTGTGTTCAAGCCCCCTTCATCTGCCCTGTTTTACACTCTGTCTGTCCCCCTAAACCAGAGAACAAACAAATTATGTTTCTCTATTTAATAACTCAAGTTCTTATTAATCTTTATCTAAAGGACAAAAATAGTCAGAACTCCCTTGACAAATGTAATTGTTATTGCAACTTTCATCATCACTGGAATAACTTTATATTGGTTTTGGCTATGGGCAAGCTGTCTCAAAAATGTAAAATTATCTCACTATAGTTTTTCCCTTAAGCAAGTTTATTCAGTCCCATGCACTACATCCAGTTGTTAATTATCCTTCTAGTTTGAGATACCCACAGAAACACATTGGGATGCAAGCCGGTTGCACAAAACTTGCAACAAATCTTGTTGGCCCTAGATGGGAGGTTCATTACAAGGACTCCATCTTAGGGTGACCAGCCTGTCAGTTTGCAGACTCTTGGAGAACAGGAAAGTCTTAATAGGTGTGCTGTTTCCAAGCACCTGCTGAAACAATATGTGGATTTTCACGGTCATGACAAATTGATAGATTTTCTCAAAGACTTTCATACTGTTACTGAATGCTTCCAATTCTCCTTTTATAAACAGCATCAAAATCAAGAAGGAGATGGTGTTACATCATCTTCTTCCTTTAGAAATACTGGTTTATAAATGTCTTTTAGACATACTGACTACACGATTTGACATTACCTTAAATTTCAAGGTCACATGACAACAATTTATGATAGCACTTGATCTCATCTGCCCACTAATCTGTCATCTCTGATTAATTTAACATTCCAACCTCTTAAGCAGTTTCCAAATGCTTCCAGATTTAAAATCATAATAATAAGACAAATGTAGGTAAGTCGTTTGCCAGAAAAGTATTTCTTATTTTTTTATCAAATATACATTTTCTACCAAAGTTACAACACCATCTTGAAGCCTTGAAATGGAGGATTTAATGTGATTTATTCATGCAAAATTCATTTGTAAGGTCTTAGTTCTTCAGTATTAGAAGCCAGATTCATTTCTGTAGTAGGCCTTAGCACTGACTTTTAAGTTTGGGGATGGATAAGGTAATATGCTATACAGTAACTTGGCCACATGTCAGTGTGCTTTCTATCATTACAACACTTTCACATTCCCCCTTCAGCGACCAACGTGTTTAGCTGTGCTGTCACAAAACCATCCTTTTGAGAGAAGCAAATGAAATCCAAAATAGTTCCAGTGTAATTAATAAATATATTTAAAATTTTCCTGAAAACACTTACGGCACATTCTATTTCACAAACATAACGTGCCAGTCTGGTGTGATAGAATAACCCTCCAGATATAAACAGTACCATGAAAGCCTATCTCTCTTTTCTTCCTGTGATATAGTTGGGAAATAACAGTGGCAGAATCCTTCAAAATCTCTCATTTTTAAAGTGTATCTACCTGGTGAAAGCTTTTGCTGGAGTCTGAAGAAGTCTGCCCTAGCGACAGCTTGGCTATCTGTTATTGAATTGCTCTGTAACATTCTCCATTACAATTTCTTCCACCCTCTCCCTGAAAATAACATTCAGCCACTCAGGTGTTTTGAGGACTGAAATATCTGGGAATTTGAAAGTCAGGAACTGGTTCCAGAAACTACCTAATGGGCAATTCTGGATAATGAATACGGCTATGGAGAGTGAGGGTAATCAACTGCCCAAGGACAAGTCTTACACAGAGAAACAGTAAACTCCCTATGAAATGTTTTAGGTAATTCTAAAAGTGAAAGTATACACTTTTACAAAATGCCATGTGCACTTTTCAGCAAATCTGAATCCAGTTCTAAAGCTCTGTCACACAGATGTTTTGTCACACATGGTAATGGTGTTGCTACTCAGTAGACAGTTACAGATGCTACCACTCCTAGGCAGGAATAAACTACTGTATAAATATAGGATGGCATATTTGCCATTGACTTAACAGTTCTAAAGTAAAAACCAAACAAACAAACAAAAAAAAAAACCAACAAAACCCCCCAAATCAGGACTTTAGTTGATCAGCAGCAAAAGTAACTAAATATACTGTTCACTCATGAGGATACCTGCAGTCTGAGGTGTCACAGGAGGAGCTCACCAGTGCCCAATACCAAGCTGCAAGGGGCAGCAGGAAGTTGAGTCATACCAGAGCAGGCAGGGAGCCCAGGGAGGTGGAAAATGATTTCTTTTCCTCCAGGATTATCATCATAATGCAGGGTGGCACGTGCTTTTTCACAGCTGCATGGCCTTACCAATGCCCATTTATCTCATGATCTTCTATAAGATCCTTACTCCTTTCTGAAAAACAAACAAACAAAAACCTGCCTAAATACTCAACACAGCTACATGGGCACTCTTGTGCTTGTGCATGTGTAGATGGTTATTGTTGTCTGAGTACAGAGCCACACATTTTTTTCTTACTGGTTTGTCTCAGATCTTTCTCTAAATTCTCAGGAGTATTTTGAGTTGTAATCCTCTACCTGCATTTTCTCCTAAACAGGTATTATTTGCAAATATAATAAGCATCCTCATTTTTCCATTAGCCAAGTCAATGAAGAAAATATCAACTAATTCTAGAACAAGGAGATATTCCTGGAAAAAAAACCCCACTCACTGTATTGCTGTAGTTTCTTTTCCCTTTGTGATTCTTTTCCCTTGCAGCATTTTCTTCTAGACCATATGTTCCCGGCTTACTTGGGAGAGTGTTCTAGGAGACCATGTCCAAAGACTCACTAAAATCAAGATGTGACATCAACTGTTTTTCTGTAGGCACATGAAATGATATCCCACGACAAAATGGAATTATCTTGGCTCAACATAATTTTTATTGACCACTCCATTCTATTTATATACTATTTTCTAAATGTTCACAACCAGTATGTAAATTATTTTTCCACTGTTTTTACAGGAATTGAAATTAACTACCTGGCTTACAATTTTAACTTCTCTCTCCTTTTTCTTTTTGAAGATAGGCACTCTTTCTACCCTTTTCTAGACATTCAGAACGTTAATTTGGACTAGCTGATCACCAAATAACTAATTTACTTACAAAACTTCAAATTTTTTCTTTCCCTTTTCAAGTTCTTGCCCTTTTTGTCATGATTTCATGATACCGCCTGCTCATGACTGAACTTTTGAGTGAAACAAAGAAGAAACTAAACCTACTAACTTTCTAGGAATTGTTTGCCAATAACCTTCACTCTACAGAGAAGTGGGTCGTTCTTCCTTAGCTTTCTCTACCTGTTAGTGCACTAACATGCTGCGAAGGAAGTGTCACCTATGCGTCACATGGTTTCATTCTCTGCTTTTTACTTTCTTTGGCCTCAAATGTTCATCCATCCGTTCATCTTTCTTGAAAGTCTTTTCCTTGGTGAGTGATCTACAGCTCCTATCCTTCCTCCGCACTGTCATAACTTGCAATTTTGCATAGTTTCTTTTGCATAGGTTTGCATAAACTTGCATTTAACATAGTTCCCTTAAAGAACTGTCTACTGTGCTTAACTCTCTCAGAAGTGTCTCCCACAGGATATCACTTACTAGTTCTCTGAATTTCTATAATCTGCTCTGCTGAAGCAAATGCAGCTCTTCCTGTTTGTCAAGAATTCTGCTGCTTCATGATCACTCATGGAATGCAAGTTGGTTTTAGCTGTTACTTTTTCTTCTAGGCTCTACCAAATTATGATGATCAAATCCAGAAAATGTCATCTTCCTTTGCTTTCTCCAATTTATATAACAAAAATTTCCACTAAGACTTTTCAGAAATTAGCCAGATTGCCTGAGGACAGCTGTATTCCTTCCCCAGCATGGAAAATTTTGTAAGCAAGTATGCTGCTGGCACTGAATACTGTGTTTTGGATAATTCTGCTTACAAAAACCCCATCATATGATTTTCTTGATAGGTGGCCCACTATTGACTCCTATCAGCAGTTTTTATTCTTTAAATATTACTCAGGAAGTAGGAAGCAGCCTATGTCCCTCTTTATTCTTAACCTAAGAGCAACTGATGCCTGCATGTAAGGTAACATGTATGGTAACACCTACATCCTTTTCTGTGTCTACATGTCCTGAACAAGTTATAGTTTCTATTAATGTCCCTGGTAGATAAATCATTCCATCACATCTTCATTAGCTCTGTTAAGTAATAAATTTACTTAATGTGTTTATACTGCTACTTCTACTTGCTTGTTCCTCATGCAACTTTTGTTCAGATGTCCCAGAAACAGGAAAATAAGCCTCATTACAGAAGACAGACCGAGCCTCCTCAAGAACAGCAGGCATGTAGTTCTAAAAGACACACAGAAGAGAAAGAATATCTGGTAGAACTCAGTTGGTTTTAACATATGCGGAAGAAACCACCATTCAGGTTCATGGACAGTCTCCATGCATTCCATCTAAGCAGAACCCAGCCTGACTGCAGACAATATGCAGCACCTGAAACAGAACTTCTTACAACCAGATTCACATACAGATTCAATCTTCATGCCTAATTTTGATGCCTGTTGCTAACGTTCCCAGTGGTAACCTGTATTAAATTCTCCTCCACCCTGAGAATGATTGAATATTTTCTGGCAAGAACAATGTGAAACATCTGGAAGTAAACATTATAAAACTAGCCCCAAATTCTTGAAAGTGTTCGACCATCTGGTAACCTGAAAAGGTCTCTAGTGTCAATTTATAATAAATCCCAGTATATCAGATAAATCTCAAAGATTCAAAGAGTATTAATATTGCACAAAAAAGATTAATGAGCTGACAACAATACTTACAGGTAAGCAATCTGCAACTGGTGGAAGAATCATAATGGAGAATAAGCAGAATAGAAAACAAACTACAATGCTCTTAGATATCTCTTATATGTACATCAAAAGAGGGTTATACTAGATCAATCCTAGATTCACAACACTATGACGGTGAAGAGAAGATGACAAAGCATTTGATTTCACTTACTGGCATAATCTGGTGTAATTTGGGACTCATTCCAGTAACATCAAGAGAGTAAAGAGATCCAACAGCACAAAACCACACTGAGACTGAAATCAGATCTAGACTGTGCAAATCAGACTTGCAGATCAGTATCACAGTTAGAGTACTTAATGTCACATGATGATCCTTAGCACTGATGGAAAGGGAGGTTATTGACTTGACAAACAGCCAGTGACTCAGGAAGACTGAGAGATTTCAGTTCTCTTCAAGTATTTTTGGAGAGGAACCTCTCTGCGAAGCTCAGTCTCCAAAAGCTGAGAAAGCAATCACCTTCCATTTTGGAATACTGGGATATCACCAATCTATGTACCAGAAGAAATATATGCTATAGCTGCTTCCAAATATTACATGTTTGTCGGATTTTGCATACTTTCTTAGAAGTAACATTATTTTCAATATTGTGCATGATAAACTGCTAGCAATCACTTTCCCTGACATGTAAATTTGAGAACTCTTTTCATTCCTAAAGAAACACAGATGAGTACACAAAAGAAGACTTCCAGGCACAGTTTTTCAGACTTTAGTATTTTAGAAAGCAAATAACTGATCTGTGTTCTTTGACAACACTGATTTTAAAATAATACATTAAAAAAAAGGTAATTCTGTAATGTCGATAATATGTCAATACTTATGCCTGGCAAAATGTAAATAAAGTCTTCTCTAAAGTGATTTTTCATAGCTTGAAACTGCTGCTCACAAATCTTATTGCATCTTTCCAAACTATCAGAAAGAAACCCAAAACTTAGCATACTGGATTGAATTAGAGATAAATTTGAAATATAAATATTGCTAAAATAGTCTCAGAAGATTAAATGAACATTTTATTCACCTTAGTACTAGCAATTACATTAAAAATATAGTAAGCAGAAAGAAATAAAATGTTCTAGAAGTAAATTTATCTTTCCACTCTCAAGACATTTGAAGTACCTGATTGGTTGTGAGAGGCTTCCAGTGAAGCCAAGTTTCAGAGTGTGCTACAGCTGCTTGCTGCAATTTATAAGTTACAATGCATCACTTTCCTTGTACTCTCTTACTTGTGTTGGACAGCTAGTGAGCAGGGCAAACATACCAAACAGATACGTGCTGCGGACATGTCTCCCAGAAATTTGCTCTCAGCTTATGGAGGTGACCTCACTGTTTGGGTGTCTCAGAATATATTGTTGCTGGATACTTCTGTAGCAAAGGTACCAAAAATATGCCAGCTTCCATCTTAGGCAAAACAGAAGAGTGCTTTGTCCTATCAGACCTGGCCACAGCTGTTATGTTTTTGTGGTTTTTAGATACATAGTTTTTGTATATGTGTCTTAATTTAAGATGTCTTCAGTAACTTGTTCACACACAAAAAATTCACACAGGCAGAATGATACAAATCAACATTAAAAACATCACCACTTCATGAAACAACACTCATCATGGCTTTATATGCAAATAAAATCAACATTTTGCAGGCAGCTCTATGACAAAAATAAAAGTATGCAGGGTTTTGCACAACCCAACAGATGCTATGTCAATTTGAGTAGTGTTGTCCTTCTAAATAGCTGAAGCACAACAATAAAAAAACTTTGTTCAATAAACAACTTGTAACACATGCTCATAAAGAGGTGAATGTACTGGAAGATGTATTCCTATCCATCAATCACATTTGTAATAGATGTAGATAACAGAACAGTCTCTTTTTTGAAAGCTATATGATATTCACTGATGATCTCCATTCTTAGTGCACGCAAATTAAAGCCATTAAGATAATCAGCACCAGAAGGCATCTGAACTTGTCTAATAAGGTGGTAATTCAATGAAAACAATGAAAGGGAATTTATCTCCAGGGCATACTGCAAAGAAGTCTGAATGACCACCTTCCAGATATAACTTTTCTTTGGGTAGTCAAACATGTCAGTCTGTATTTCATTCTGGCATAATGCATGAGCACCCACTTCACTGAGTTCAAGATTTGATCTGTTACAGAAGCTCATGCCACTCTGAGACTTAATTTTGATCACCAGCAAACATTTAAATATATAAAGACTTAGATGATAAACATAAAAACTCTTCAAATGTTCTGGTCTCTTCTTTTTTAAATAAAAGAAACTTTTTCAGCACTATAGATTCATTTGTTATAGTGTGACAGCTTTTGGCTTTCACAGAATGTCTGGGTTTGAACTCTTCCCTTGTAACAATGTTGTAATGAAGTTCAGTAGCATCTACAGGACTGTAAGTACAAGTTAACATTGGCTACAGTAAAATTTTAAAATGAGCAGAAAAAAATGTCTAATGTACTACTGCAGTACTCATCAAAACCTCCATCCTCTAGTTTAGGCAAAGAAAACTAACAAACTCCAACCTACTCAGGGCGATAAAATGTGTCAAAGCTACTCAGCCCAGAAGAGGATGTAATTTACATAAATCAACACTTAGAAATAATTTTTCAAAAAGTTATAACCTGGACTGTCAAACTCCTGTAATGTACAGACCAGGAGGTCACAATTTCAGAAAGGGATTTTAAGATGCTGTAGTTGCACTTCATTTCTTGTATAATTTTATTTCTTTCTTAATTTCCTGCATGGCAGTTAACGCACAGAAAGTGATTGTGGGATGTATAGTTATAATTGTATCTACTGGTGAAGTGCACACAGTTAGACTTACAGACCTGTTTACCCAGAAGAAGTGATTGTTTTATAAAGGATTATTTCAAGCATTATTCACAGAATTCTTCTTTCCAAGGGACGGTGAATCTGATAATGATTTCCTGGCTTCTTGGATAGGTGTTTTAAAAAGATATTGTGTCTTGCTCATACCAAGTCCACTACTAAAAGTCCTGTCATCTTTAGCCTCTGCATGAAATACCAACCTGTACTTTGTAAATAATTCTTAAACAGATGAAGAAATAGCTAAAATTGAATGCCAGAGACATTCATTATATGATTAACAGCAAATCTGCTTCTGTGTGAAATGCACTGATGCTAATTATCTATACACAAGATATTATCCAATTTCTGCTGACACTATCTGTATCTGGAATCCTCAAGGCATCTCTTTCAATTGCTAATTTTTCAATTCTATTTTCTAGATGGATATATAATCTATCTGTGCCATAAATATTGTGTACACTGATGCATCCTATTTTCTGGCAATGATATAATATTTCATTAACATCTCCTTTACTCACTTTTTAGAGCACCATTTTGCTTCATTTGCTGCCAAACTAGGTCTTAACTAACCTTTATCACACCCTTTTCCCCATAATGATTTTTCTGCAGACTGTCCTGCTCCACTATTCCCTCAGCCCCTGGATAATTTTCCTTCCAAACAGTTCAATTACACCTCGAGCTGTAGCTCTTGTATTTCTTTCAGTAGCAGTCTCATTTAGGCAGCTATTTTTCCATCCTCTTCCTTCATTTATTTCTACTCCATATTTTGTGCAGCCACAGAGTGGAACAGCTCAGCACACACATTCACATTTTCTCAAGTTCTTTCAAACCCTGCTCAGCACTCTACTTGACTCACTGTGCAGCCTCCCAAAAGCCAGACCAGCGTAAACAGAAGCAGGATGTGAAAAAGAGTTAGCGACCAAGAACCAAGGTTTTGAAGAAAACTCACAGGGAATAAAGTTTTTTTCTCAAATATTTAGAAATCAAGGTCAGGAAAAACATCTTACATTATCAAGTCATGATGGTAGCCATATCCTTGAGGTGATATCTGAGTTGCTACCCTAGCATGAGACTGGGTTGGAGTCATGGAAAATATATATGATCTGGGATGGAGACAGGAATATCTTCAATCTTTGTCAGCAGTCTCTTAATTTGCTAAATTAATCTGATCTTTCGCAATATCTCTGTGTGGGCATTCACACTAGCAGCTACAGCTCAAGTTGGCCCTCACTGGATCCCATGATTGTGTTGCACAGGCTGATAGCCCTATTTTGCCGATGTGAAGAGCTATCACTGCTCAAGTAGGATGCCTTTAAACTTGAGACAACACAGAAAGAGGCCCAAGGAAAGATACAAGCACATATGCATAGAGCTTTTTTTAGGCACCCTCAGATAGTCACTGATCTCAGTAGTCTCTTCCAAGGGCTGTAAAAGCAAGACTGTGTGTACACTTTTAAATTGCGTGCTGAAATCATGGCAGTGAGGGAAGATGAGACTGGGGTATATGCTGGACATGCTGCTATATGACACTGCTCCACCCTGAAGGCCTTGTCAGACATCCAGAGCAAAACCGCTGATAAGTATTTAAGGCACTAGTGTGTTGCTTCTACTTGTCAGGAAGCTTATAGTATTTAAGGCCATGAAAAGCCAAAAGAAAAGACAGGACACATGAGGGGTTTAGTACCTCATAAGGTCTGGAGCCAAATTTTCTTCCTATCCCCTGTCAATAATTCTGGTAAGCTAAGTAACTGCTTACTGTTGCCAGTGCCTTAAACCCAGCTCTGCAGGCAACCTCATTTCATAAGCCCTTTTATAAACTGATCAAAGTCTACTCTAGAACTGGTTAGGCTTTTTGCCCAGCTTCTCCAAGTGAAAGGTTGTTCCTGCATTGCAATACTCTTATTATTAGGAATGCCAATTGAACTTCCTACCTAGATTTAGTCATGGCTCATTTAAACATATATATATTTGTACCTGTGCCAAAGCTATCCTTAAGTAGCTGTTTTTCTTTCCTGGTATCTATCTCTCTTCCTCAGTGTGTTTATGGTCAGCAAGCATACGCTTTCAGTCTTTCTTTTCCTTGGCTGTATAATCCAAGCTCTTCTACTCTTCTCCCTTAGACATCTTATTTACCCAGTCATCATAATAACCCATCTCTGTACCTGCCTTGGTCTGAATTCACCTTTCCCGAACACTGGAGACTGGAGATGAATAGATTTTGACAAGTTAGGGGTTATCTGTCAGTCTGGCTATAACCCAGCAACTTAAACACGGTCACAAAGACTGAGACTAGTATTTCTACCCTACTTCCCTTGTCTGCTTCTAAAGTAGGTATCATCCCTGAATCTTCTGAAAAAATCCCAGAAGTCTTTTCTATGTTTTTTTCTTTTTATTTTTTCTTTTTTTTGTTTGTTTGTTTGTTTGTTTTTTGTTTTTACACAAGATCTGTTAATGATTTGGCCTTTTTTTAGGACAAGTATCCGTGATCCTCCCTCTAACAATGTAAACTATACTTCTTTACTGGAGTTATTGGTCCAGATCACTTTTAAAGGCTCAAGCAGTACAATGTAGGAAAATCTACCAATCTCTTGCCTAGGTTGGCTTTTAATGAATATTAAATTTAGCAACAGTTTGGACAAGAAAAAAAAAGTTGAAAGGAAATTAAAACCTCTAGAATTCTCATCCTTTTTTTCTTATCTCTTATTCCCTTACTCTTATCTGAACTCACCCCCTTATGCAACAACAGAAGTCTGGGATGTGATTTTACTGTAGGTGCTTTGACCACTTGCCAGAGCTCTAAGCAGAGGAGGAACATCTGCCAAGTTCAGTATTTGGACAGTGTTGCTGAGACTCAGCAGTCCGAGCTTTCCACACAAGAATTACTGAAACTGCAGGGTGAGCAGACACATCTCTTTGCAAGAAAAGAATCCAACATTTACATACAGTAACGAGGTGATCACAGTTATAACTACCCAATTTCCAGTGCAAGGACTGATTTATTTGTAGGAAGGTACAGTCTGACATAGCATTCCAAGAGCAGAGCTTAGTGCCAGGAGTGTCAGAATATAACCATAAATATTTTACTAAAAAGGCAGTCCACTCAATTTGAAAACATGAGTAAGAGAGACACAAATTTGATCCTTTATGTTTCAAAACGAAGCTGTCATTGCAAATATAAACCATGAAATTTCTTCAATTCTTTCCTCTGTGAATTCCAAATAAGCTAATCAACATGATAAAGCAATTTAGGTTAGCTAGGTGTGCTAGCTAAATGCTTATTTTTCTTTTCCTTTTTATTTAAATCAGTCTTGGTTGACAACTAATTTCTTCCTTTTTATCAAAGTAAATACAACAGATGACATTTCAAATGTTATAAAGGAAATGAAAAGAGCTTACAAAAAATCAGAAGCAAAGCTTGTCCATCAAACAAGCAAGAACTAAATCTGCCCAGAGACAACAAACAAGTTGAAAAGAAAATCTATAAAGTAAGATGTGTGGACATGGTTTCAGAGTTTGGCCTAAGTTAATCTATAAACTCATCGGAGCAATTGAAAGAGGAAAATCAAATTCAGCTAAAATACTGAGTACTGTCAGTGCCCTTTAAATTAAAAATAGCTCAAGTCACTAATTTTGGGTTTCTGGTTTTGGGTTGTTTTTTTTTCTGCATTTGATACTTTTATTCAGACGTAATTACTTTTCTGTGTTTTCTCTACATTTGTATGCATGGTCCGTTATAAAACCTGTGTTGATAAATGATGACAAAAAAAAAATTAATTGCAACAGCATTCAACATCCATTCTCTACCTGGACCCCTTGAGTGCAGCTAAAAACCAACCTGAGACTGTTTCAGTTTCCAGTTTGAAAGGGAAATTAATCTGAAGCTTATAAGAGTTACATGTCATTCCCCAATCTGTAGGGTCTTTAAGAAGCAGCAGGAAAAGCCTTTAGTCCCTTTTAATACAGAAGACCTTTGAAGAACTGCTTTTAAAAAAATTCCCTTTCCTGATACTATGACACAAACTCCATTTGTTGAGATCACTTCTATGCTGACAGTAAAAATAAGGTGAGACAGCAAGTTTAGACTCCAGATTTCTGATTTTCCAGGAGGCTTGTTCTCCTGCATGATGGCAGTTTTGGCCCAGGCCAAAAGTCAATCTCTGGGCAATATTGGGAATAGTTTGGGAGCCACAAAGGCTCAGGAATTGTTTCCAATAGGCACCAGAAGATGCACTGGGTTTGGCTTCCTCCACCATACGCAGTCGTCAAGAAGTGCTCCAGGATGCTTAGCACCACCAAACGTGCCTGTGCACTTTAGCCATGGCCTCGGGGAATGTAATACCCAACTTTATTCCAAAGGGCTGCAACAGTATTCTAACACCATTTCAGTGACTGTGACATTAAAACAAAGTAAATGAAAAAAACTCTCTTCAGTCCTCGGAGAGTCAGATTTTACATCTTAGGTCTGGAAGGGCCCAAGAAGAATACTGGAGACAAATGTGACACATCTAGCCTATACAACTTGGTATCAGGGCCGGAAACCATTGATAATGTGTTCATTAAGCAGAAGTCAAAAGGAGTTCCACATAATAAATTATATAAATAAATCTCTGAAATCTGGAAAGGGTATCAGGGAATTTATGAGGGCAGGGACACAATGAAGATGATATTCTATGTAAAAAAGCATTTTCATGCTGGAAGAAGACAGCTTCTAGTCTAGAGGAATAAATGAGAGATCATCTGTTCTTTAGATGCAATACTCAAGAAAGGAGATGGAGCATCCCTGTTAAAATACTTTTTTACCCATAGTCATTAGTCTTTATTGCTTCAGTGAATATGATCCTACTTGTGAAGAGATCAAAAGGATGAAAAGAAAAGAGGGGAGAGATGCAGAATGAAGCATCAGTGTAAGGGCACAATCCCCTATTGCACCTGTCCTGGGTTCAGCTACAGCAGTCATTTTTTCTCCTTCTTAGGAGACCAAACAGGTCCATTTTCTGTTAACCAAGAGTTACAGTGTCATAGAAGTTGAACACTTCCAGCACTCTCAGCCTTCCCCAGCTCCAAACCCTTCACCATTTTAGTGGCCCTTCACTGGACTTGCTGTTGGTTGTCCAGTATGTCTCCTACTGGAGAGCCCAGACCTGGACCTAGCACACCAGATATGTCTCATCAGTGCCAAGCGGAGGAAAAGGATCACCTCCCTTAACCTGCTGGCAATGCTTCCCTCCTCATGAAGCCCAGGATGCTGCTGACCTTCTTTGCTGCAAGGGCACATTCTTGGCTCATAGTCAGCTTGTCACAAAGAAGGTTCCCTAGTTTTTTTCTGCACAACTTTACCAGACTTAGAGCAAGATGGGAAAAGGATAGTTTGGCAAGTGAGTTAAGAATCACAGAATATTTGCATGTGTATCTCTGGCTTAGTTTTAAAATGGTAAACCTTGCACTAAAATAAATGTTAGAGCAAGTAAGACACTGCCTCCTGGCTGCTTTCAGCAAATCTCTAATGTGGCCATGTAATGCATCTTAATGCAAAGACATGATGTAGTACAGGATCCAATCAGAAAGGTGCTTTTCCTTGAATAAACAAAGCCAATTGCACACCAGTTGTTCCTATTCCATGAATGATATTTCCAAAAATATTACTCCATTAATTATATTCTTATTCCATGAATAATATTTATGATAATAACTAAAAAACAGAAAATTAGATAGAAAAGATCTTGCTGTACCTTAAGAGAAATCACAATTTTTACATTCCTGATAGATGTTAAACTTACATAATTCTTCAAATAAATATGGAGGTCTTGAAAAATATTCCTTCATTCCATAATCAATGTGCAGCTCAGGATGCTAACTTGAATAAGGTAAAGAATATTGTGACTTTAAAAAGCATCAGCATCAGCATCAGCATCACTCATGTTCCTGCAGACTGAAGGCTAATAAGGCTAATGGCTAGATATGCCTAAAAGCCTGTGGTCACCCCCCCAAATCACAAGTCTGCTTTGCAGAAGTGGGAGACACAGCTGTTCTTACAGTACCATGAGCACTGACAGTGGAGTAAACTGGCAAACTGGCCAGAGACCTATTAAACAAGACACAGCAAGTAACATTTTAAAGAAGATATGCTAAGCAGGTCCTACCAATATATGAAAAAAAAACATGATAAAACATTAATTTGGATAGCAAGTTGCTCTCAAGTCATATCAAGTGATTCTGGAAAATGGAACAGCTGGGGTGAAATTCATGTTTCCGACATGGATTGTTGCTTTATTTTTTAACTAAATTAATGTTGTTCCAGACTTACATTTGCTATGTGTCAATCTATTTAGAGGACAACTGCTTATTTCTCCCTCATGTTTTAAAAAGTTTTTTATGGTTTTACACTGCTTTCTGTTTGCAGAATGCTCTGCAAACTAAGCACTGCCACAGTCTGAATTATGAAACCTAGTAGTAATAAAAGAAACATGACAAGCAGGTGTGGTAATTGTACTGAATATGCACAACCACCATCCCAGACTAGCTCACATACATTCATACAGTCTTCAGGGATCTGATGTTTTGTTGTCAAAAGTTATTCTCAATAGGAACAGAACTTTTTTTGTTTATTCCATTTCATTGATGTTGCAGTTCTGACTTGGTGCTTCATAACACCATGCAGTGCAAGAACAGAATTGTGACACAAGCATCAGAATAAAAAGGGGAAGAAAATAAACCCGGTTTACAGAGTATATAGAAAGATCTGTGCTCACAGAGACATTTGAAATTCTCAGCTTCCCCAGTTAGGAAAGTTCTGGAAGGCATTTACAGGGCAGGGGCAACAAAATGAAACAAAAAGGAAGAAAGGAGCTAATTGTTCAGAAATTCATTATATAATGATGAATATAATGATAGTTATTAGTGTTTCACTGATAAAGCCCATTCCCAGAAAATAAAAGTAAACTTTTTTTTTTAATCTAATTTAACAATCTGCTAGCACCAGACTTGATTCCAATGAACTGTCTGTCTTTGTATGAAAAGCAACACTTATAGAGAATCTAGTAATTCTGAAGCCCTTTACCTCACATATAAAAAAGAGACAATCTTTGAGATATCATAACTGTGTGTTAAACCAGTGACTGACAGAAACAGGAAACGGATGGTTCATACATATTTGTTCCTCTGCCGTTCACTAAACTCCCTTTAGTGGCTGGGCGCTGGGGTAGGTGAATCATTGGATTAACCCAGTATGGCAGTTCTTAGATATTCCAATGTTCACAGCCATAATTAGGACAAAGGCAACATTGCTGCCTTCACAAATTTGTTCACTATTTCCTTTACCATTCCTGCATCTTAGGCATGTCTCCAAATTAAAACATTAGCCTTTAACCTTTACATATCTTCTCCCAGTGCAGTAACAAAAAATGTGATCGCCTTTGCTTATCTTCTTCCTCTAGTGCGTTATCCATAACAGCCAAATTGAAGAAGTACCTTAAATTTAAAGAATTTACATAAGAAATAAACATGCTTTGTTCCATAATGTAGCTCTTAGGAATAGTATCTTGGCTTTGTTTTAAAGCATGAAAAAGTTATCATCTCTCAATACAATGTCCTTATTGTGCTTTCAAATGTTATAATCTGTTTCTATGCTAATATACCCTCAGATATTTAAAAATGTACGTTCTTTTCATAGCTGAGTTAGTTATTTCTGACGACTAAAAGTAACTCTATTGGACTTTATGACAAAAAAATAAAATGTTTTTTATATGTTAAATAGCAACACAAAAGTTATTAATACTCATCGAAGTAAGAGAGTTGAAACCTCATTTGCAAAATACTTTAATCGTCCTCAGAATAGTTATTTATTACATATAAGAGGTGAAAAATACCTCCTCTGCTGAAGTCAATAGAAAAATGAAATAAATAGGAAAATCTTCCAGGGACCCTTATAGACTTGATAGGAGGCTTGATTTTCCCCAAGAGATTTCTACAAAGCTATGTCCTCGTAAGACACAGAGTTACATGGGATGAGATTTCAGGGCCTAGATAAATCAGAAGGATAATTGGGCAAAGCTTTATGTTATGTAATTCTTTGGAAGGACAAACATTTTTCAAATGGTTATGATGTTTACAAATTCTCGAGTGGTATTTCTGTTTAACTAAATCTGCAACACGGTATTGTTACAATGTGAAGGCAAGAGTGAGCTTAACTCTGTCTTCAGCAGAGCCTGTTTCAGCCTGCATACTCAAACAGAAGACAAATAGCCTTGTCAATTGCATTTTAAGAGATCTTAAGCAATTTAAAGCTCCTAGGAGAAGTTATACTGACAGTCCCTGAGCACGCAGCATCCCTCAATTGAGGCACAGCACAGTAAGGGAGAACGCTAGTTTCTGCCAGCTGCCTACCTGCATACCATTTCTGTACTCCTCAGGAACATGAGGTTTTATTTCTGTTATGGGAAATAATCTTTGCAAGATTTACTCAAAGGAGACAGCTAGCAAGTTGCCAGAAGATTAGAAGGAGAGCCTCAAAAGGTAGGCTGAACAGAAAGAATGGCTCTCATCCCTGGCATGTGCCCATCCATACTTAGCAAAGACCCTGTCAAGTCTTAACTTGGCTTCGTTGCCTTAAAATGGTCCCCAAAGACAGATCCTGTTAAAACACTTCTGAAGAATAAAAGCCTTACTTTGAGAGCAGTGCCACCTACACAGGTTTGAAATAAAGGGGCTAATGGCTCTTCAGGACTCAGGAATTTTTTAAGCACCTTTCCTTCACATAAGAAAAGTCATAACTTTTTTCAACACCCTTCTTAAACATTTTCTGGGAAAGGGAAATATGAAATAACAATGTCAGTGATGTTACAGGTAAATTTCAAGGGACAAGTGAGTTGTGATGTTAAATGCCAGATGAAAATAGTGTGTTAATTTATTTGATATATGTCCAGACTACATTTTACAGTGTCTTGGAGAAAGATGAAGACCCCAAGAAAAAACATATATCAAAAAGTCCTAGAAGTGAGACAAAAAAAGTTCTCCAAATGTTTTATCATATTGATCTCAAGTACATAAAGAAATATTGGAAGTAACCACATGCAAAAATAAGAACAAATAGATCTTCATCAGTGATAATATTTTCATTCTTAAAATAAACAGGACATAAAGGTTATAAAATCTGCTATGTCAATAAAGGAAACAAAATGAATATTTGTGAACATCGAAACACAAATGTTTCTAACACAAAATTAAGCTCCTAAATTTTAGTCCTTGCAAGTCATTATTTCTTAACTGTTGACAGAAGTGCGTTTCAGTTCAGTCAAACTTTACAAAGAAAAAAACTTTAAGAAAAAGCTTTTTGATATTCTGAACCATAACAAGTATTCAGGATTTCCATATGCAACATAAACCACATTGAAATGTGAAGCTAAGACCACGTGTGAAATCATGTTTCAACTTTATTTTAACCCCATTTTTAGCTTTTTTCCTAAACAATCCCCCCCCCCCCCCTTTCCCCCCACGTACTAGCCCTGAAAATTCCCAGCATTGTTCCTACATGTGCTGGGTCTGGCTGGGATGGAGTTAATTTTCTTTGTAGTGGCCTATACAATGCTTCAGTTTAGATTTGTGACTAAAGCTATGCTGATAACACATCAGTGTTTTAGCTATTGTAGCCTGGGGGTGCACAAGTAGTTAGGAGGGACGCGCTGACCTGAACTGACCAAAAAGATTTTCCATCCCATATAGTGTTGCGCTCAGCAATACAGCCCAGAGGGAGCAGCCACTGCTCCAAGACTGGCTGGGCATTGGTCTGCTCTGCTGGTGGGACCTGGTGAGTGATTGCCTTTGCATCACCTTTTTTATTATTCTTTTTTTCCCTGTTCCTTTACTTAGCAAGCTGTTTTTATCTCAAGCCGTGAGATTTTTCTCACTTTGGCCCTGTGATTGTCTCCCCCATCCCACTGTGGGGGACTGAGTGAACAACTGGTTGGAGGCCTAGCTGCCAGCTGCGGTCAACCCAGCACACTATTTTTTTCTCTAATGACGATGCTAGTTCTTTATCAGAGTTGCCTATGGCTTCTCAGGAAAGCACAGAAGGTTGAATTTGTTTGCCCTAAAACACAGAGCTGTGATGTTCCTTCTCCCGGCACAGGAAAAACTGGGGAGCCAGACAGAATGGGACAGCCCTGAGAAATCCAGGTTGCTGCTCCTGTTCTTTCCAGACAGCTGCAGGGAGGTAGGCATAGCAATTGCTGCTGCTGTTGGAAGAGTGTGCTCCCGTCCTCTGTCCCCATCATCCTCCAAGGATAATGTATTTTACACACATTCTCACCCACGCATTTGCAGGGGCCATGGTAGTAGCCAGCCTGGCTTTCCAGGGTTCAGAAATGAGAGAAGTAGGCAGCAGTGCCTCTGCTAAGCTGCCACCCCGAGAGCCTGTTCTTAGGAGCAGTGTGTTTTGCCCAGGCTTGAAGCCAGCTTCAAACTTCAGAATGCTTTTAGTAGACGGAAGTAATCTTCCATTGCCTTCAAGGTGACATTACCCTAAGAACAAGGATGATGCATCACTATTTCATTTCTGTAAACACTGTAACAGGGATGACACCACTCCTTCTTGCCATTCAGGGATTCCCCTCTTCAGAGAGCATATTCTGTTGTGAAAAATTAGTAAAAGCCAGTCTAATCTTCATAACCACGAATCCTTCTTGACATGTAACTCATTAGCAACAGACAATCTGGCAATTTTATGAGTTCTTAAGGTTTTGAAATTGCTTTGTATTTCACATTGGAACAACACCTATATCTTTTTGGTTGCAAAAATGGCAGGCTATCAAAACCATCTTTTTTCGATCAATAATATCAGGTTTTCATTTCAGATCTCTATTCCTGTCTGGCATCAGAAGCGACTGGAGTGCCCTGGATCTCATAAACCTTTCTATTGCAAAAACTTCCTCAAAATCAATACCTCATTGCAAAAATGTCTTTCCAGACAATCCTATATTCTTCTGGATATTCTGAAAATAATAGAAAAAGGTTAAGAATTTCTTTCATTTGAACTGAGAGATGATTATTTCAGGACTGGTAACATGCTTTAGTAGAGCTGTTCTGATACTTACCTGAGGTACTAGTGAAACGCTGCTTGGAGGGTTGAGTTTGTACTTCTGACTAACTTATTCCTGAAAATGGGACGTCACTGAAGGGTCTCCAAGCTGGTGAGGCAAAAGAGAAATAAGCAGGACAATAATTCCTGAGAATGAGAAACAGGATGTGGAATTTCACAGTGGTCTGAAAAGCCAGGGAGACGAATGAGATGAAAACCATCCAGGTGGCTGCATTTAAAACAAACAACAGCTTGCAGTTCAAACTGACATACAACTGGCATGCAGAGAGAAATGCTGAAGTACAGATAAAATAACTCAGACAGAAGTTTCCAATGCAATTTTAGCTGGCATGAGCAAGTGATTGCAAAAGCCAGCGATTGATAAATTAATTCTTGAGACAGCCAAAAAGAATCAGAAAGACTGGAAGAATTCAAAGTCAGACTTACTAATGAGACTATTGGAGCAAGCAAGATAATGACGTTCAGCAATGTGGTTATATTCCTGGCGTTGGTAGTGGCAGACTTTGACCAACCAGGCATATCTATATACAGTAACACAGAGGAACATTTCTTGTGATTTTTTATATCACCACCTACAGATGATGTTCTGTATATTTATAACAAGATTCTCCAGCCCTTGCTGTTCTCTTTTTCATCCTCCCACTTCTTTTATTCAAGTAAGAAGAGAGAGATGGGCTAAAAGATATATGAAAAGGATCACAAGTGTTTCAAGAACGCAAGAATTTAAAAGTGCCTCCTGTGCATTTTTTAAATGTGACTGCCAGGCTATTCACCAATTAAGCCACTGGATTTTTAATGCCAAGCTGCTGATGTAGAAGCTGCAGACAGGTGACCGCAAATTCCTTACCCACATTCACTTCCCCTCTCACACATCATCAGTGGTTGTGTCTGGTAAGTGGTTAGGTGGTGCTCCGTGTCCTACCATACTGGTCCCCAGGAATACGCCCTCAGCCATCACCTAGCTCCGAACCAACACATGATATAGGTCATTCAACGAGCTGTCTAAGGAAGGAAGCCCGGGCCAGCAGAGAGATGAGGAGGTGAGCTGTGGTCATGTGGGCCATAGGTCTGTGGCAGCAGTGGGAAGTGTATTTACTCTGCAGCATAGCCACTCTTCACTGCACCCTTTCTAGGCACATCACTGGTGACTCACTCCCTTCCTTGCTTCAGCCATGCCAGCAGAAAGAATACAGCAGCCTGATGGAGTGGATTGAAGAAACACAAAAGGACTTATGCTGACATACAGGAGCTTCAGCTGCTCATCTTTTCCAGGCCCTCAGCGTTCCACTAGCCAGAGCAGACAGTCAAATGAATGCTCCTTATCCTCCTCAGATTTGATGAAACACTTCTTTTTTTCACCTGCCCCTCTCATTCCTTAGTTTTGCCATGGCAGATTGTATTGGGTTTATATGGCTCATATGGCTCAACCCATGAATCTCTTGCCACATTTTCTCTCCCTGTCCTGCTGAGGAAGGGGAGTGATAGAGTGGCTTGCTGCATACATGGCAGCCAGCCAAGGTCAACCCAACACATAGATGTAGTTTCGTATTGCTGCAGATCAGCTCTTCGGAATCATTGTGTGTTGTATGAAGTCTAACACAAGCAAGGTGGGTGTTTCCACTCTTCTTGAATCCTCATGGAGGTGAAATTGCTTAAGAAAAATAGCATTTTGAACACTTTAACATTAGAGAAAGAAAGGTGAGGCACTTCAGCTAGCTACCGTGAGGCACTTCAGCTAGCTACCTGTGTCCTGAAGAATTGCATGCCCCCCAGTGACTTAAGCACCTCTTCAGCACCCCCATCTTCCAGTGTTCAGTACATGGAAAACATGGGTGCTTGAGCCAGTGGCACAAATGCTGCTCCTGAAGCTGCTCTAAACCTGAGACTTGCATCAGGCCACTAACAGCTGTAGCACTGAGCATTGCAACATAAAAATTTCCCTTTGGAACTTGCCCCTGGTCTCTTTGGGTGATTATCTATCTCTGAAATTGACCTCCTCTGAAAACAGATTTTATTCCTGAAGATTCTGGAGAACCTCTTGCTCTAAACTGGTGCATTTCCACAAAAGGTTTTAGACTTAAAGAAACTACATTTTATGAGATAAAACAGTTTTGCTGAAAAAATTACAATCCACGCAGGATGATGCTATATTTTTTCCTCCTACTTGCCTCATTCACTAGAAAAAAATAGAAACCAGTTGGAAAGGGTTGGATGTCTTTTTGTGAGAAAACCACTTGGGAGCTTCCTGCGAGCAGGAAGAGAAAGCGTGAGATTGAAAAAAGTGTGCTGCCTTTCTCACCTCCTCTGTAATTCGTAAAACTAGATTCATGTTGCCACCTACCAGCACAATTTGGTGCTGATGTAGTTTACAGATTTCCATATTGTTAGTTTTATTTGTCTCACAAGCCCTGAGC
Organism: Nestor notabilis; assembly: GCF_000696875.1. Lineage (NCBI taxonomy): Eukaryota > Metazoa > Chordata > Aves > Psittaciformes > Psittacidae > Nestor > Nestor notabilis. The sequence goes on along the minus strand of NW_009931387.1, from coordinate 86,086 downwards.
TCTTGTCCCCTATGGGTTGTTAAAACAGAGTGAAAGCAGTGTTAATGCAAATATCATTAAAATGATCATCAAAATCAAAAGCATTGTTCTGTTTGCAGGTCAGGACCCATATTACTCTTCCATTTTCTCAAGGACCCTTTTGTTCTGTTTTCTTCTTCCTGCTGTGGAATCTATTCTTATGCACATCTGTGACTTCTCTTGAGCTATTTGAACAGGTCTTCATTGTTGCTTGGGACATCTGCTTAAGCTGTGTAAATTTAGAAATTGAACATTCTACCAACAATAACTTTAGTTGAATTAAGTAGTATTTATTAACATCCACAGACTCATCAGGGAAGTCCTCTGTCACCAAGATGAATAGCACAAGAGAATTATTCTAAAATTTCAAGATGCATGTGAAGTCTTACTCATTTCAATCAATTATCTCAGATCCCTGTTAACACTAGTTCCAGTTGATAAATTACTGCAGCTTTGGGACTACAGAAAAGGCTGTGCCTATCTTTTCTTTTTAAATTATTTGAATTAATTAGTCTTCTACAGGTTATACAACCACACTCCAAGGAATGCTCCAGTTGGGCAGTTGGATGGTACATCTGACTTCAAGAGCTGCTAAAATAATTCACATTAGTTATACCAGTATTTAGCTAGTCATCATAGTCAGCTGAGATATAAAAACATGAAAACATTGACATGTCACATGCACAAAAAGGAGAGAGAATAAAGAAAGCAGCTGAAAATCTGAGATGTCTATTGTCCATATGTTAAAGCATGATAGGTATGAAGGTTATTATGAATAGTACTATTCATTCTTATTACCCCCATTAAGTATAGCATCATTATTTCCTGAACTTTCTTTAAAATAAATGGGAGGAAAAGTTTAATGAATTGTCCTTAGAAATCAGTTTTGGTGGCAGCAACTGTTTAAAAACTGTATTTTTTTTTTTTCTCCAACATAAAGACAAGGAATCCAATGATACATAGGAAAAAAAGTCATGAATTTTCCTGTATTTCATAGAGACAATCTCTACATATTCTAGAGCTGTTATAGAGTACAATCAGCTCTTAAAATGCATATAGTTTAGAGTATTTACTCCTGCAGTTTATGAAACAAAGACACTCTGCTCTCTCTCTGGATCTTCCTTAAAATTTTGCATTACTCTGTCAGGTGAGCTTTGATCATAAACTTGGATGCCTGAGTGCTTTATGGACAAATTAACTAATTGAAATGGAAACTAATTTGCAGAAAAATTTTAACATGTTTTCTGAGATAAAGAAAATAAAAATCCACATGTGAATTTGCAACTAGAACATGCTTAAAATGCCTAAATAAATTACATTTTCAAGACATATGATTGGATATTGAGGATTAAAACAAACAGCATCAGTAGCACATTGCAAAATTGCATATCCCTGCTTACGTATTTTCATCCTTATTAGTTTTACTTTTTCTGTCAGATCTTACTTATGCTTTTTCAGTGATTAAAAAAACAGGCAACACAAGGAAGGGAACGTGGAGATACCTGTACAATTTCTTTTCGGTGGTTAGCCAGAGCCCCCAGTAAGAGGAAACATTCTTATCATCTGTCTTAAATTTGTGGTTATATCTCTACATAAATCTTCTAGATAATCACATATGGCACTATCCTGCAAGATGGCAGGTGCTTTGTGTAAGATGCTCTGTTTTCTGAATGCTGAGTGGGAGTTGAGAAGTGCTTTGGGCTGTGTTACACTATGATGAGAACTGAGCAAGAATTGTTTGTTTTAATGTTTACAGTTTTGACTTAGTTAAAAAAAATTGGACAGGGAGGGCTAATTAATGTCACATTTCTGCAATTATTTGACTCCTTTGGGAGGAGACACTTGGTGTATCCCTCATAACAATTCACAGTTCTTAAAACCAGAGGAAATAGGTAAGCACAGCCCTTTTTCAGAAATCTCATTCCAGAGGCTCTTACAGAAGATCCAAGAGATTTAATAAGAAAAGTTCAGAACAGTTTGTCCAGCTGAAAAGATGAAGTACTTTGGGGAGAATTAGCTCCAGCAAGAAACAGAGGAGGAAAAAATAATGCTGGCTAGGATACATTTCCTCTTCTGTACTTTCCTAGTCTTTGATATCAAAGCAAGAATTACACTTTGAGTAAGATGAAAACATGTTCTTGATGTTCTGGTATCCCTAGCAAGAATTGGCCCCAGCTCAGAAACAGCAGTCCAGGAGTCTGACTAACTAAACTCCATGATGCTGAAGCAGGGAGCAGGTGCCAGCAGGTTGGAAAGCTTCATAGGGGAATAATGCTTTCTTGTTCAGTCACGAATAGGGAAATTATTGCTAACAAGATAACAGTTGTTGTTCTATTTAAATTATCCTGGTTAAATCATCTTTTCTGACACCTATTCCCTATACTATGTCTAAACAACACATGAGCAGGCAATGCACCATCCAGTAAGTTAAGCAAGACAGCTGTAAGTGCAGGCAGCTTGCAGGTGATTCATTTTTACAATATGTGGTAATGAGTAGTGCTCTTTCTAGAACACCAATGATTCCTGTCGACCTTGTTCAGTGGGCATTAATATAAGTCTGAAAATAAAAACCCTTATTAAAAGCTTGTTCCATAAGCTATAACACCGTGGCTGGCAAAAGACTTACATAGGATTTTACTGGGACAAACTGTCTGCCGTAATGCAAGTTCTGACTGACCATCAGTGGGGAACGTCAGATATGCTCTGACTCACTGGGAAAATTGAAGTGAAAGAGACAGCTTCCACATACTTTGGATGATGAGTGTATGACAGCTTGAGTCCAACAGCTGGTCTTAATTAAGGCATTTGTAGACTACTCTTCACCTATTAGAGCAAGCAGCATTGCTGACCATGATCTCTTTCCTACTTTTGCTCTAGGGGTGCTGGGAGAAAGACGGTGACCATCTTTCATACAGGCACAGGGAGAAGGCATGTCTCTTTATGCACTCATGCTAACCTAATTACAATCTGTCTAATAAAGTCTGCATCTGATTTTGCTTATCCTCAAGCCTCTGACTCAAAAATCCCTAAAAATCAAAAATCCTGGCTTTACCAGTTCTCAGATTTCTTTTTGCTGGCTTCACAATGCCTTTATCATGACAATAATGAGAAGAAAGATGCCTACTAAAAATGAAGAACTATTTACCTCTTGTTTTCTGAATGTAAACCTTCTAGTGGGCTACCTTCACCCTTTAAAATCTGCCTGATTTACTAACATTTGCAAATTTTTAAGACAAGGACAATTCTCACTAATTTCTCCATTAACTGGTGACTATATATCTGCCTAATTATTGCAGTTATCAACCATAATACAACAGACTTATTTTAGAAGTTCACCTTGAAAAAGTAATGAACAAAATAAAACACAACATACAACAAATTCCCTGCCAAAAAACCAAGAAACTGCAGTAACTAACAAGAACATAGGCATAGATAAAATACTTAGAACATGAAAAATTAATGATAAATAATTATTTTAGTAGTGAATAAATTCACAGAAGTCCTCTCTGAGCCTCAAATGCAGAACAATAGAGTTACTGTTCAGTAGAGACCCTGTTAAAATATTCCTAAATTATGTGAAATTCTAAAGCATTTTATCACATCATTTTTTATCTTAATTTTGCACAAATACAGATATTAATAGAAAACCTGTTCTTTAACCTAAACCAGTAATTTACAAAGGAGCTCTAAATCAATCAAAATTAAATTCTAATATTCTTTTAAATCATGTGTGATGAAGAGTTTGCCTTTTCAGCTTTGATGATAGGGTGGCATGAGCTCCACATACATGGTTTTAACTGAAATTTGGAACATAGGAGCAAGACTGGGGTGTAATTTTTGCACTTCATGGAGCCGTTCAAAATTTTAAAGTCAGTGCAAGACACAGTGAGTATGAAAAATGCCAAGCCTCTGCTATTATCTGAAAATTGATTTGTACTCAGAGGGGGGAATTCCCTCTGTTTTCCCTCTTTTTTTCCTTTGAGATCCAGGGATAAAAATCTCAATAGCTATTTGAAAATGAAAATGTGAATAACAGAAGCTGTGAAGCTATTATTTTTTGGATGTCATGCTAACTCAGAGAGGCATTCTAAGGGTGCAGATCCTGCAAATGCATATGTTTGAGTAATACAGATTTTACAAGCACTCCTACAGAAGTCAGATGCCATAAAAGAAAACTTGTCAGCAGAATTTGTTAAGAGTATCCATCTATCCTCATGAACCCAGCAGACCCAATCACAATACAATAATCTTTGGATAAGTATGAATCAGGAATGTGTCACCTCCTCATTAACATAAAATATTTTAAATCTTTTTGTTTAACTCTATCAAAGTTTTGAAAGGCAAAGGAATTTATAGAGCCTTCATCTGAATGTATATCATACTCAAAAATGTGTTACTCTCAGAGCAAATTGGTATTGACAGGAAATGTGAGGTATGCAATTTTTAAACGAATTGTTGGCATGGTATAAAAAATCAGACACATGTAGACAAGAGAGGAAGAGAGGCAGAAAGAGCAAACTCCTCTTAGGAAGGTGGAGAAGAGTGATGGTGAATAGAACTCTATACATATCTACTGGAGAGCATAAGAGCTGACTCAAGCTAAGGGTTTGTGCCAGGGTAGAGTCATGATAGGTTTTATAATATTCTGGTGCATTTCTATTGAACACTATATTTAAAGACAGAATTAAAACTGAATTGAGACCAACAAGAAGGGCATGTTTAGACATTAAACAAATGTTTGAATCTGCCTTACTAGGATGATCCTACTCTGGGAAGACAGGATTTTTGAGAAGAAGGAAATAGTCAAATATATCTTTTTTGTATGTGGGTTTTGTGTGGACTGCTTGTATCACCAAACTGGATTAAGAACCACCCAAAGCAGATGCAGAACATCAGCAAGCCAA
>NW_009931387.1:79515-81133 GCF_000696875.1 Nestor notabilis | reverse complement strand
GTCAGCAGAAACGGGTTAACTACAGCCATAAGCAGTTTAGCATAGGAACCTCAGTGTAACCTCTACAGAAAAACTGATGCTAGCGATGCTAAGATAGGTGTGTGTAGCTCTGGAACAGACTACACTAAAGGGGCAACAACTCAGCAGTTGGACTTCTATGACTACATTTATGAAGTTAGATAAAACAGGGTTTGGAGGAAACTTGAAGACAGCATCGTTATTCATCCCTAGCGCTTAACTGAGTGCACATCATTACCTTAGTGTTGGATGGCAGACACTCAAAGGCATAGCTTAAACTAAGCAACTCACACATTTTGAGGCAATCCCTGAGCCCATTTTGAGGGCCAGTGTATGCCAAGGACCATTGCTAATGCAGTATAGACAAAAGAGATTTGGGTCCCTCCACAGTCCTCCAGTGCATTCTAAATACCTTGTTTCATGCTGTGAAAAAAGCCCCAGCATAAAAGAGTTTGATGGGCTGCATATGGCTCCAGCATTATTTCAGAGACTTTGAATTGAAAAAATCCAAAATACATATGCATACAAGAAGTGTTTGTGTGTCTGGACCAGAGGAGTATCTTTCAGGGACATTGATACAGGGACTCAAGGCAACTACTGTGGAGTACTAATGCAGTCGGTCTATGCCATTTCATTGAAGACCACCTCTGACACTGCTTTTACTAAGCTTTAGTAACATAGCCTTTGAGAGAGAAAGGGCAATGGTGAACCCTCTCTGGCAGCCACTCACAGCACAAGAAAGAGGACAATCCTACTGCTGCAGTAGTCTGGAAAGTGAAAGCTCTCTGCTCTGCTCTCTGACAGCTCCACAGAAGGATGGGTTACCCTTTTCCACGATTCCAAAGCTCTGTTTACTTAAAGCCATTTGTTTAACTCATTGCTTGAGGCTGGAAAAGGCTTGTTTGCTACTGAGAGTCACTCAATTTTCTGTGGGGACCCTTAAGCCAAAGAACCCTTAAGATTGACTTTGGAGTTTGTTGCTGTCATATTCCTGGCTTACAGAGGTCATCAGCTGACCCTTGGAGAAGGGTTAGTAGGAAATTTGAGGTGAGTTTGAGAAAGACTTATTTTAAGGGTCATACTTATTTTGTATTAGATTTAAGGATTTATCAGAGATAGTGAATAAAATATTAATAGAAAAATATACAAAGAATATATGGGAAAATAGGTATCAGTCACAAACTCTTGATAACCAGCACGAAGTTGTAATTTAGTGCAACTGCCTGTCATTTCTGGCTGTAAGTTGATCTAGGGAAATTAGTTTGTTGGCCATATGCTCTTTCTCCACTCATGCACACCAAAAATGTATCAAACCTTCTGCATGCACAGTGTAATTAACAGCCTCTACTCAGTAGACACCCAAGACTAAAGTAATATAGACTATAATGGGTTAGGCTACAAATATATTAACAGTCGTGCAATCAAATTTACTACACTGGTGTCAGCTCACTTCTGCAGTAAAGTCACTTCCACAACTTATAGGAAATAGAAATGGTATAGTATGCCAAGTATTTCATAGCTTCTTAGCTGGACAATACCAAAAATGAAGAACATAAACATGGAGCAGATATTTATAAAAGGTGCTTTCTTTTATATTGCA
>NW_009931387.1:57100-79484 GCF_000696875.1 Nestor notabilis | reverse complement strand
GCAGGAATGTGCACTTAGTGGACAAATAGCATAACATACATCAGGGAAATTCTATATTGTCATAAAAATATATTAGTACTTCACTGAACAATAGATCGGACTACAGGTATAGTAATCCCACTTATATCAATACCTGAGACAGAAACATAGAGGATTCAATATGAGACAAAATTTGCTGTAAACCAGTAAATTTAGAATCTATCTTAGACCAGCATACCTCAAGAGAATCTGAAAAATACTGTACCCATCCACACTTTAAAGATGAAAGAAATCATAAAGATTATTTCAAATTTGTGGTGTACTGGGAATAGTCTCCATAGGCTCTTCAACTCATTTCAGATGCAGTGTTTCAGCATGGGATAAAAAAAGATTAATGCAATGGAAGTAAGCTAATCAATAACTCTTCCTCTCCCCCTCGTCCCACAAAAAAAATAAAAATAAAAATTAGAGAGCTATATCTGTTATTCTACAAAACTGTGATTCCAAATTTGTAACATCCTACAGCTACACCAGGACATCCCAGGAAGGGACTAAAAGCATGAGGAGATAGACATTTTTCCTGCTTGCATTCTCTGATAACTTCAAGAATATCAGTATGGAATATTTGCTGGGCAAGAAAGAAATATATTTGTCACAGTCTACCTGACAGACTGTGCTGCTATAGCACCTCACGGTCCATTCATGGAGCTGTGCAAGCATAAAGGAAGGGGTGGTCCCTCCTCAACATGCCTCAGTATTGTGAAAAAAGGCTGGAGTATACAGGGGCTCAGACACTGCACTGCAGCTTTAGTCTACCATGATATGACATAGTTCACATGATACAGGCAGCTATCTGCATGTAGGTGAATGAGATTTAAAAATGTAGTTAACAACTGTGGCATCTCAATTTCCAGATGTCTAAACTGAAATGTTTTCTAAGGGTCCTGTTTCAGCCAATGGAGAGCCATCATCTTCTAGACTACAGATTCTACTGAGGGTTTTCAAAATTATTATACTAGGCTTTTTCATAAACACTCATTGGTGATTCTTGGATTATAATGCTCTAAAAGAATGTAGAAAATAATGCAGACTGATTTAAAATAAATGTTTAGTTCCATTCCAATGATTTCCTGTTTCGAAAAGTCTATATTTAAGTTACTGGAAACGTCATGTAGCTAAGTGATATTTGCTTCCATTCATTGATGATTAATAATTCTGTGAATTAGCAATATAAAATCAGCTGAAAACCATAGCAAAAATTTCAGTCTTTGTATGACGTCCTTAGTGCACATGAAATTGGTGTAAGTCTAGCCAGTGTAATTTTAAGCCATGATATGAACCTTACCATTATCCTGTCTGAAAGTTGCCTAACTGTCAAAAACGCAGCAGATGGTCTATAGGTTGTAGGTAACCAGAGCAGAAATATCAGCACTGCTACTACTTTTGTCTATATATTTCTGTGCTGGTTATAGTACACTACCTTGAAATTGCCAAAAGAGCTTTTGGATACACGTCTTACAGAATAGACTCGTAGAATCATGGAAGAATAGAATCATTTAGGTTGGAAAAGACCTCCAAGATCAAGTCCAACTGTTAGCGTAGCACTGCCAAGTTCACCACTAAACCTGAAGCATGTTCCCACTGTAGCTCTGTCTAGAGAGCTGTGTCAGTTGTGGTGGGTGCAGAGCTTAGAGACGCCATGCCTTTCTGCCAGGAGGATACCACTGCTTCATGATCAAGCTGGAAGGGCTTCAGCACCCTTCCTGTATGCTCTTCCTTGTGAACTTCTATGCAAACTGCCACAACACAGCCTTGCGGCCATGTCACACCTTGTTTGTTTGCTGTGGTCACTAGCACTCCCTAAGGGAAACTGTGGGCTCCTGGCAGCAGCCCACATATTTAGGTTTAGACACTGAATGGCAGATGTTATTTGTCTAATGTATGTGCTTTCTTGCAGTGAGACTTTGGACTAATAAAACTGTAGCTTTTTTAAACTACAGTAAAAATAATACTTAAAACTTTAGTTTCTACATCTTCCTCTCCTGAGGGAGGCAGGAGAGAAGTATTACAGTCAGCAGCAGCAGTTACATTTCTTCATTTCCAAGACAAATTGTGTATCCTTTGAAAAACAAGAAAGTGAGAAGAAATTCTTTGAAGACACTGCTTTGTTCTCTTTCTGTGATCTCTTGCACAGCTTACAAAGGAGGTGAGAGTGTGCTGTTGCATGAGTGTAGTGAATAACAGGATGAAGGACTTTCTTTCAGAGTGTTGCTGTACAGTCTGTGGGTGGAGCATCACAATCAGGGATCACATCGCCTGCAGCAACATTCAACCCTTTAGGTATGTACAAGTGGAGAGTTAACTCCCAGGTAAAGAAGAGAAAATGGTAGCAATTGATGTCTGTCTTACTTCGTGTGCTTCCCTCTTAGAAAATAACTGTTTCTTCTCACCATGTAATTTTTTTCCTTTTCTTCTGAGAATTATTAGGAAGAAACTAGAGATGGAGCTAGGCTGAAAGAATCAATCTGAATAATGCTTTGGTGTAGAGAAATCAATGAAAAGGTACAAATACAGAATTAAGCCTTTTTGAATTACAGTGACAACCTCTGTGTCCAGTTCTGGACTCCTGAGTACAAGAAAGACAAGGAGCTACTGGAGAGGGTCCAGTAGAGGGCCACAAGAGTGATCAGTGGTTTGGAGCAGCTCTCTTATGAGGAGAATTTGTGGGAGCTGCACCTCTCTTGTCTAGAGAACACTGAAAGGGGATATCATTAATGTATAAAATATCTCAAAGGCGGGTGCCAGGAGGATGGTGCCAAAGTCTTTTCAGTGGTGCCTAGTGACAAGATGAGGAGCAATGACTATAAACTAGAAAACAAGAAGTTTCACCTCAACATGAGGAAGATCTTCTTTATGTTGAGGGTGGCAGACCCCAGCCCCAGGCAAAAATGTGGCCTCCAAAAACTGTTTGACTGGGGCATGTGCTAATATAGTTTACCCACTGAGTCAGTTTGAGACCACTCACACTCAATGATTACAGCAACTTAGCTCTCATCCGAAAAAGACTCTATCAAAACCTGAATGCATTTTGCTGTGTGCCAGTAGTTACATAATCTGGAAGGATACTAATGTTGACCTGCTCATTTTGAGACTGGTTATGTTTTAAATTTAGATCCTGAAACTAGCTAAGTCTCAGGATTCCACAAGAACATTCCTAATAGAAATCACCTTTCTCACCTGATCTGAACTGTTAGAAATAGCCTCATTTAGGAAGTGTTAATTCTCTAAGACTCAACTCCTTTGCTGTCAGGCAACAGAATTAAAGCTAAGACAATTGCTTTTAAGGTCTGTAACTCTTAAAATAGTGTGGCAACAGTGTCTCTGTTCTAGTCTGTTTTGGGAACCCCACTGGTATACCAGCATGGGAGGGAAACTAGCTTACTAGAGTCCTCTTACTAGAGGAGAAATCCAGATCCCTGATGCATGCACTGCTGCATTTTCATATGCTTTCATTTTCACAGTAGTAGAGATCTGAGTTTCAAACCCTGATTAGTCTAAAAGGTAACAATGAACACAGCAGTACAACCATGTTCTCTGGCTGAGTAGCTCACACTGTTTAGTATCGTTTAACTGTAGGACAAATAAACAGGCCACATTTATCATTTCTTTTACACATGAAACAATATAGTACAACCTCTGAGGCTGTGTGACTAAATGAACTCTCATATAAAATACCAAGCTTTGATGTTGGTTACTGTTACAAGCTATCATGCATATATGCAATCTCTCTTTGTTTATTTTAATATAAGAAATATTTCAGGTAATTGTTAATGTTTACCAGACCCATGCACTTTCTCTTAGACTATCCAATTTAGGAAACAAACATACTTAAGTGGCAATATCCATATGCTTTTAATCTTGAAGTTATTGTGATCAGAAGCCAAAAGGCAGCATCAGTATCAGAAATGTTGTGGTTTAAGTGTCTCTCAAGATCGTAAATGCTTATCAAGCAACACAAAGTAAATTTTTTGCATTACTGTTGCTATCATTTAAGTGGCCTGGGACGAAAATAGTCCTGTATGTGTAATAAAGACCTCTATGTACAGATTATTATAGCTGCAAATAGATGGTGGAGCAAATAGAGAAGAATTATTCCTTTAATAGTATGTCCCTGGTCCCCTGTGATTTAGGAAACATAATTGTTCTGCATGGTCTGGAATATAAATGTAGAAGTACTAATGTATTATTTTCATTTAATTATTCTGCTATTCTTGTATTACTGTAATTCAACACACATTTCTCCTGAAAGCTAACAGCTTAGTACAGGTAGGGAATTAAATATGTGTACTTTTTGTCCTGGAAACTGTATTTTAACAAAAAAAAGATCAAGACAAGCCTGAGCTTATCTGCAGAAACACACGAAAAATACCCCAACCTAAAACAAAAACAAAAAAACAAACAAGAATAGGGAAGTGTATTAGGGTAGTCTCAAAATTAGATTTTGCATTCTTTCTGTGTTAACTATCATTTAAAAAACTGGAAAAAGATTCAAATTCAAAGAGGAAAGATAAAGTGTGAACAGCTGGAAGGAAAAAAAAAGTGACAAAAGATACCATCCAAGTGATTTAGGCTAGTCTTTAAAGGTAATTTTTAAAAGTATTATTTTGTGGCCAAATAAATTCAGCTTCATTTTTTCACACATTATTAAGTATAGACATTAATACTAGTAGAGAGACATTATCCTGATGGGGCAGCACAGTCAAACAGTCAGAGAGCTAATTGATATTAATATCTTCAATTAAATGGAACAAAATGGTGTTACCATTATTGGTGAGGACAAAAAGAAAGGCAAATTTAGAAGTGAAGTTCCAATAGCCAAATTTCATCTTGAAATCAGCGGAAGCGTGACCTATGCTTCAATGTCAGATTTCGGCTCCAAGTTAAATTAAGGTTTTGATGAGCTTTACTGGGTAATGTGTCTTAGGAAACTGTGTCCCTGGGAAGATAAAATGGTTACAAACTGGGAGAACAGTGCACGTGTAATGCTTTAGTCTTCTGGAGCCTTTTTAAGATATTTTTAATAACAGTTTTAGAAACTATCTAATACATGTAAGAATAGCCAAAAGGACTATGGATTAACTTCTCATATCCACAAGGAAGGCAGTTTGCATTCACTGAAACACCCAAGTGTGAAGTAGGAGATTGACGGTGAGAAAATAAACATCCTAATCCCTGTTCTCAAGTATTTTTGCTGCACAATATCACTGATGTTTCAAAATGTGTGTGTGTAAAGTTAGATACTCAAACATCTATTTAGGTATTTATAGATTTTTAGATATGCTGTGAATACCATGGCATACCCTTATTTTGAGACAAGAGGTAAACATCCAAATAAATATTTAAATAACAAATGTGATTTATTATGTTTCCCTTCAGTTATTGAAAATACAGGGTTTAGGATTTGAAATGTCATTAAATTTGTTCTCTTTCTTTTTGTGGTTGGAACAAAGTTTGGGGTTTTTGTTTGTTTTGGGTATTTTTTTTTTTTAATCAGAACTCCATAATTAAACAAAAACTCTTATAGAATTGTGAAAGTTTTGTCTTGTAATTATTACAAGACTCACTAAATGTTCCCATCTGTTAAAATATTACTATTGTTGATAACTCAGGGATCAGCTGCACAAAGCCAAAAAGCCATTACCTGATTTAAAGGAATTAAGATATATGTATGAGATTAGAGTTCTTCATAGGCCTGTTCTGCTAAAGGCAGTCAACTAAGATGTACAATACAACCTCACAACACTCTACACTTAAACTCAACAGTGGACTTCTGCTGTACTGTAAGTGAAATAAATCTAAATATTCTCTCCACACTTTTCTTTCCTTCCTATTTAAATACATTTATTGCTTTCTGCTTTGCAGAAAAATGCATTTTGCACTGGAAGCATTCATACGCTCCAGATATAAAATTTGCTTTATGCAAAACACAATTACAGCTGGCACTCACTACTTAGTTCTGCATGCTGCTGTTCTTGTCCACACTGAGCAAGGAAGAACTGTGTCTTCTTTACTCAGAAGGTAGGTGATCAGGGTCTATTCAGTGAGCAGACTAGTTTCTCTTCCACTACTTTAGCTTAAAGAGGCCTCTGGGATTGCCAGGGCCACTGGGGAAAATAAACAGTAAGTATATTAAAAAAGGAATCTGTGGCCTCACAGTCTGAATCAGACACAGATACTTAAAGCTCTGGAAACTGTTTTATTAACAATCTCCTTCTGACTCTTTCAGGCAATATGCTCTACTTAGCTTCTTGATGTTTCATGAAGCTGAATGGTTGTTGATTAGTGCAGCATGACTTTTACCTCTCATTTAATTTCTATGTCTAGCTTTGGCATTGCTCACACTCCCCCCTTGCAATCCACACCCCCTCAAAAATGTTCTGACTGAAGCCATAAGGCAGCAATCTCATTTTCAGGCAAGTTTCAGCATCTCCTTATGGTTCTTAGAGAACTTTACATTTCTTGCCAGGCCTAAGTATGGATGGGAGTGCAAGAGTAGGTGTACAGGACTTTTCAGCCAACCCTGCCTGCAGGAAAAGCTGAGTTAGTCAGAGGTGCAGAGGAACCTCACGTGGTAGGGAGGGCTGAGGAAACAAGTACGTGTGCAGAGGTTGGGTGTACTATCAAGAACCCGGCAAAGCAAGCTAGGAGATTATTTTTATACACATTGTTCAAAGCCTGCAAAAATACAAAAGGCTTGATCAGAGTACATGAACAAAGTTGTTATGAATCTGCTTCTAAAACTTCCCATTTCAGCTCTTTTTCACAAAGACCGTTAGCTAAATTTGCAGGTTGTTTTCATGGTTGCTTAATTTGGTATCTGTTGATTGATTTCAGAATATTCACTGTTCTAGGTAAGAAAAGAGAGAGACAAGAAAATAAACATGTTGAATATTAAATTAAGGAGTCATGCTAGCACAGAATATGTCTTCCACCTTGAACAGTGGGGACTTGCCTCACTTTAAAAGAGACACTATCCCAACCCTGAATTCCCCAAAGAGACTACCTATGCTATAGTTCTTAGGAGAAGCTCTACAAGTCTAGAAGGTTACAGTCTATAGTGTTGTCCTGGGTTCAGCTACAGCAGTCATTTTTTCTCCTTCTTAGTAGCTGGTGCAATGCTGTGGTTTTGACTTTCAGTCTGGGAACAATGCTGATAACACCAATGTTTTTAGTTGTTGCTCAGTAATGTTTACTCTGACCAAGGACTTTCTCAGTCTCATGCTCTGCCAGGGAGGAGGGGAAGCCAGGAGGAAGCAGAGGCAGGACACCTGACCCAAACTGGCCAAAGGGGTATTCCATACCACAGCACGTCATGCCCAGTATAGAAACTGGGGGGAGTTACCTGGAAGGCCCAGATCGCTGCTCGGGTCAGACTGGGTATCGGTCGGCGGGTGGTGAGCAGTTGTGTCCTCTCCCCTTATTATTCCTCTTATCATTATTATTGGTAGCAGTAGTGGTTTGTATTATACCTTAGTTACTGGAGTGCTGGTATCTCAACCCGTGGGAGTTACATTTCTCTGATTCTCCTCCCCATCCCTCTGGAAGTGGGGGGAGGAAGGCGAGCGTCTGCGTGGTTCTGAGTTACTGGCTGGGCTTGAACCATGACAAGTGTTCTTCTCAGGTCCTCTATTGTCACAAGAGAGGGTATAAGCTGGGCATGGTTTACTTTGACAACATAAGATTTATGATCCATGTGTGTTGTGACAAGCACTTACACGATTTATTATCATTTTAAATTGAGTGCATGTTGACCCCTATTTGCATTTATCATTTCTGCCAGGTTTCTTCCTCATCTGTCACACTAAATCTGTTATAGAAAAATCCTTTCTTAAGTGGAAGTCAAAGAGGAATATTAGCACTGTTTATTAAATTATGTAAAAAAGAGCTCTAACAAAGCAAGAACTTGCTAGCAGTTTGCTATCCCTTTCATGCTTATAATGTTGGCTTGAAAACTTGTGATGGCCAAGAGATGTTAAAAGTGTCAGCTTGCAGAAAGCAAGTACTCACTTCTTAACACATGTCTTTTTGTAATGCAAGCTATTCAATTTAAATATTCACCTACAGCTCAACTGAGTCATAAATTCTTTTTACATATGGGGTACTTTAATCAACTGGTTAAAGAGTCATTTACTTGCACATTTTATGGCATCTATATTTATGGCACCATCAAGACCATAGGGAATTTATAAATCACTGAAATACCTGTGGTAAGAACCAAACCTTGCAAATCTCTTTTTAAAACAAACTGTTTTGGAGGGTGATGCCTTATAACTTTTCTATATTTCAAAGAAATATGAAAAAAGTCTTTAGTATGCTCATATCCATTTAACAAAGAAAGCAATCATATGGGTCCAAATAGATCTTTGCACCATGGGACTTTGAGCAACTGGTATAGTGGAAGATGTCCCTGCCCATGGCAGGGGGATTGGAACTATATGATCTATAATGTCCCTTCCAACCCAGACCATTCTATGATTCTATGATTCCATTTCTCATATGCAGAACAGTCCTTTCTCTAGGTGTATAGTCCCAGTATTCTCTATTTAGAATCATAGAATAGTTTGGGTTGGAAGGGACTGTCATCTAAAGGTCCAAACCTCTACAAGGAGCAGGGACATCTTCAGCTAGATCTGGTTGCCCAGAACCACCTCCAGCCTGGCCATGAATGTCTCCAGGGATGGTGCATCTACCATCTCTCTGGGCAACCTGTTCCAGTATTTTAGCACCCTCGTGATAAAAAATTTTTCCTAACATCCAGCCTGAATCTCCCCTCTTTTAGTTTAAAACCATTTCCCCTTGTCCTATTGCAACAGGCCCTGCTAAAAAGCCTCTACCCATCTTTCTTATAGGCCCATTTTAAAAACTGAAAGGCCACAATAAGGTGTCCCTGAAGTCTTCTCTTCTCCAGGCAGAGCTCCAGCTTTGCAAGTGGAGTTTGCACCAACATTCGTCATCTTCCCCAGCAGTAACATGGACAAGAGGTTCACCTGACACTGGTCAGGCAGCTCTCCAAAACCCAGAACTCAAAAAGTACAAAGGTACCACGAAAGCCATTTTTTGGCCTTCTTTCTGACAGCCTGATGCAGTTTTGAAGAAAATTCCCTTAGCCCATAACCACAGGCAGCAATTTAGAAGTTGTCTTACAGACACTCATTTTGGATTATTTTCAAATGCATAAGACATGTAGAAGTGTTTTTAAGTAGAGGCATACATATTTTCTCTATATTAAATATTATAAAGGAATGGAGAGACTTAAACATGGTAGCACAGCAAGTAGCATATTGTATTCAATGTATCTGTTTCCTTTGTCCAGCATTAGCTCTCTGGAAAGCAAGAACTCTCTTCTGGCATTGTCTGAAGCTAAAAGCATTTTCAAACATTGAGCTGTATTTTCTTCCTGGAAATCAAACTGCCGAAGTAGGTTTCTATTAATGAAAAAGTAAAATGAAACAGGGAACTGTCAGATTATAGGGAAATGACTTAAAGACTTAACAGATTTTCCATGAGTTCAGCATTTAGCATAGGGAATGAGGATACTTTATTTGGTTTGGTTTTGAGAGGTTTTTTTTCTTTGGTTAGTTGGTTGGTTCATGTTTGGATTTTTTTCATTTATTTACTTATTGTTGGGTTTTTTTGTTTGAGAGGTAAAAAAGGGAGGAAGACACAGTAGGGAAGTGATGACTACAAGGATTTAAAAAAAGTTCAGAAGTGACTGAAAAGAGAATGACATTCTTTTGCGACACCTTCCAGCCTACAGCATGCAAAACACAACCTGTGTGAACGCTCCTCCTCCAAGCAAATAAAGTTCCTGCCCTTCTCTGTACAGAATCGTCATTTCTCAAGCAACCCCCCTTCACAGAGTTTAACTTCATAACAATAAAATTATAACTCAGATACTAAAATTCCTATTGCCAAAGACAGCAGCGCCAAACCAGTAACTCTCAAGCAGTTCAAGAGGGTTCCCTGTGTCTCCCATGAGCAGCATGAGGCCTGGGATAAGATGTGGCATCTGTAGATCTAAACATTACACTGTGAGAAATTAAGGGCCTTTAAGATATGATGGTGTTAGTCTTTGAGCTTTCAGCTTCATCCAATCCCATCCCATGTGATCCTGGAACTTCTGAAGACCAGGCATCTCCTGCATGTGATTTACTTAGTGTACTCCATGCCCTCATCTCTCAGAAGTATGAGGTATGATGCTAACTGTTTTTGTCCATGTGAAGATTTTAATATGCATTTTCATTTCATTTTGCAGAGTGAGAAGATGTCAAAACCACAGGCTAAAATTTCCCTACTTTGTTAATTCAGCTGATCATAAATATTCATTGCACAGAGGACTTCCACAGAGCTGGAATCTGTGTTTTGACATCTCCTGTGAAAATCACTGAGGCACACCTAGTAGAAAAGTAAGTGTCTGAAAAAGGTGACATAGCTGGCACTTGACTAATAATAATTTCCATTCTTCTGGAAATCTTCAGGCAAGGGACCCATTTAATTTTAAACTGAGTTGACTAGAAAGATCTGTTATTTGACTTTCAAGAAATTCAGCTCTGAAGTGATGACTTTGCCAAAAATATATATATATTGTTTTTATATATATTTCTTTTTCATGTAAATACAAAATCATAGGATAATTCATGTTAGAAGGGACCTTTGGAGGTCATCTATTCCAATGTTCTGCTCACAGTAAAACCAGTTCTGTGCTCAGACGAGGCTTAATGTTTTTGGGTCTTGTAAATGTTGAGAATAGAGACTACACAACCTATCTGGACAAGCTACTTCACTTTTTGGCTAGCCTCATGGAGAAAAGATATCTCTCATATTGTCTGAACGTCTCTTCTTTCAGCTTATGCATGTGGTCTTTAATCCTCCTACTTTGCCATACATCACTGTGAAAATCCTGACTTAGTCCTTTTGATGTCCTCCTTGAAGGCAGCAGAAGGTGCTGTTAGGTATCCCCAAAGGCATGTCCTCCCCAGGCTAATCAAGCCCAAATCCTCCAGGCTCTCCTCAAAGGGTGAGAGATTCAGCCATGATCATCTAATTGGTCTCCACAGAACTTGCTCCACTTTATGTTTTGTTTTGTTTTTCCTATACCGGGGAGCCCCAAACAAGCCTACAGTAACCTAGATGTGACTAGTGTGAGTGAAGGGTGGTATTCCTTTTTGTCCATCAATAGGCCATGCTCCTGTTGATATAGCCAAGGATGCTACTGACCCTCAGCGCTGCTAGCTGCTGCACACCAGTGCCCTGAGGGCCTATCCTGCAAAGCTGCTCCTTAACCAGGCACTCCCA
Organism: Nestor notabilis; assembly: GCF_000696875.1. NCBI lineage: Eukaryota > Metazoa > Chordata > Aves > Psittaciformes > Psittacidae > Nestor > Nestor notabilis. Next base: position 68,150 of record NW_009931387.1, on the reverse strand, counting down.
GCCTGTCACTGCAGGGGGATCTTGCTTTCCAGGGGCAGGACTTGGCATCAGTCCTTGCGGAATTTTGTAAAGTTGTTGTTCGACCATTCCTCCAGGTTGTCTAGGTCCCTCTGAATGGCAGCCCTCCCCAAAAACATATTAAGAGGGGTCTGTATTACTCTGCAAACTTGATAAGAGTGCTGTCCATCACCTCGTCTATATCACTGATAAAGATGTCAAAAAGGCCATGTCCTAGGATAGCCTCTCATGGTAGAACACCTTTTATCAGACTCCAGGTGGTCCACTACTCTGTAAGCCCAAGCATTTAACCACCCAACCTATCTAGTTGTCCATCCATCCAGACTGTAATGACCTAACTTGGATACAAGTGTATTCTGGGAGACAGTGTAAAAGAGTCGTCTTATTGTTGAGGAAAATGACATCCACTGTCCTCTCCTCTCTTTCTCCAGTCATTTTATCATACATAGAAGGCAATCAGGTTTGACAGGTATGATTTACTCTTGGTAGATTAATTCTGTCTGTTCCCAGTCAACTTTTCTCCTACATGTGGTCACAACTGTGTCCCAAGACAGCTCAGTCCAAAGTTTTCCTAAAAACAAAAATGAAACTAGCCAACCTGTAGTCCAGGCAAGTTCACAGAAGCAAAAGAAGTCAAGCTAAGTAGCTCAGAAACATGTGGTAAAGTGAGGAGTAGTTTGATTTGAAGATTCCATGTGTTTCAAGCTATGAACTGAAAAAAATATTTTTAAAAAATCAGAAGTAGATACAATTATTGAAAAATTCCACATAGTAAAAAACAAAACCCAGGTTTTCAATCAAAAAAGAAAATCAGTGGAGACAATTTGTTGAGGTGCAATAGCACTTTCATGTCATTTCAAATGGAAAGTTTAAATTTAGAGTTACAATGCTAGAAAAATATTTTAGAAAAAGCACTGAGGCTTTTTATCCACTGATTTCACATCATTTCACCTTCCTGCCTTCTTGATATACCTTTCCATCTTTCTTTTGCCAATTTGGTGTTACCTGGAATATATAACACAATACTCATTTGAATGGGCTTCTCTTAGAGTATAATGATTCCACTGGAATAGCTAACGCCTACAGATAAGGCTTGAGTCAGTAATGTAGTCAATTCTGAATATAAAATAGACAAAGGAGGTTTGATGTAAGCTGGGAAATACTAATCAAGCCCTGTGAATCAAGTATTAAACACCATTACTTTTAAACATATCAACACAAAGCATAAAATTACTGGTTTACAGGACTCAAGCAATGACTGCATGACTTTGGAGGAGGTTTGGTTATGCGAGATTAGGAGGGGAAAATGCAGCTGTTGAAACTAAAATACAGCATAAAGACAACTTAACTTAAAAAAAAAAACAAACCCAAAAAAACCCAAAACAACAAACAAACAAAAATACCCACTAGCTTATATTTTCCAGAGTGGATCTCAAGTCAAACGTGTGCCGAGAACTTTGTAATCGATCAGAAGCACATCTTGATGAAAAGAAGATGAAAAATAGCCCATGGTTTGCTTCAGATATGTTGCACTTCCTTTCCTACTAAAAAGTCACACATGTCCTTAGGGGAGAATTCAAATTTTTCTCTGATGTTGTTGAGCTGAGAAGAAAAATTAATATTGAGACACCATGTTCCTAAGTTCTGGAAATGCCATGTGGACTTGAAATACATGGTGTACATTTGTAAGTGGTCACAGAGACTATACCTCTCATCTGAACACCAGAAGAACAGAACAGCTTTTGCCACCCAGGACTGCTGTTTGAAGACAGAATGTAATTTGACACAAAGTATCAAATCTGGAAACACAGAGGATTTGAAAGAGTTCAGTTTCCCATATCATTTTGGCTTTAATGATTTATACAATCTTAAAAGTTTCAACAACTGACCAAGACATTAATTGGGAGTGGGGGTTTAGACTAACCAAGTACATTTTGACATAAGTTTTGGTTTACAGTGAAATATATGGAAAATATTTCTAACCCCCAATTTCTAGCAAATACCACTCTTAACAGCTGTGTTATTAGAAACTGCAGCTGCTTACTGCAATTAAATTCTCTGCAGCAACATTGTTATCATGATTAAGAAATAACCAGAATTCAAAAGTATTAAAACCTGCTGCAGAGTATTTCAAGGTTCTCAACTCTGAGACAAACTCAGAGACAAACTAAATTGTAGGTTAAAATGTTTGCAGTATGGAAGCTGACTAATGACAGTAGCGGAAGAAACACACAGGAGCATCAGTTTTTTGAGGTTAAATGTGAAGTTAAAGGAAGGGAGGGAGGAAAGAAGGAAGGAAGGAAGGAAGGAAGGAAGGAAGGAAAGATACATAGAAATTTCACAAGAAAAAAACAAGTCTGTGGAGCAGTATAAGAGAAGGCCAGTACCCTGTAACCTGTACAGTAGCTGATGATGAATGCCTACATAATCCTGGAGAAGTCAAACTAGGGGATTGTTTATACTCAGTAGGAGGCAGGAGTGAATTACTAGGTGAAAGATTTCAATGAACAGGGGGAGGTACTGCTTCACACCATGTACTCTTAAACCACAAGATTCATTGTTTCAACATATTGTGAATGCAAAGAGTTTGTGCAAATTTAAAAACCAATTAGAGGAAGTCGTAGAATAAAAAGCCAAGAGGTACAGCCTCTTGCTACAATATATGAGGAAAGAGGGGTGTTATATGCTTGCATTTGCCTTATATTCTTTATATCTGGTGCCAATTACTTTGGGAGACACAATACTGGCATTGAGTGACATTTTCTTCAACCTATTATAGCTATTTTGTGTAATTCCATGGAAAATGAGGGTTCACTTGGCTAAAACGACGCTGAAAAACACCTCTTGTTAGCAGCTTCCAAACTAACTCATGCATTAAGTTAGTCTCAGTAATCAAGATCAATGTGATACTGGCATAGTTCTCTTCCAGAGTGGTCCGAACACTTCAATAGTCAAGACCACTGGAGTTTTGGTTTGGGTGTGGAATACTTTGTTGCTAGGCATTTGGAAAGTATTCATAACTTGAGCTTGGAGAAGGTAGAAGAAAAGAAAAGTATTTCTTTTCATACTCCAAAATCACAGAATCAGAATAGTTTGGCTTCAAAGGGACCTTTGTCAAGAACTGCATCCTTGCACTCTCTGTAAACAATTTCACTTCCCTCATAGCAGTGAATATAGAATTTGACAATTGCACTTCCTTCTGGGTTTTTTTTTTAATGTTTAATTAAAACATAATAGAGTTGCTAATCCAGTGTAAAGAAAAAGCCCTTTTTCTTTTAAGTTCAACATTTTTAACGTGCTGTATCTTAAATTTGATTTGAATCTTAAAATTAATTTGAAGCTTATAACTTGCTGCTGAAATTTCTTTGGAAAACTTCAGTAATATTTAATAGTCTGTCATTTTCATGTAAATTCTTTCAACAGCTCAGTTTTAAACTGGATTTACTTTAATGCAGTTCTCTAAAATTCAGTGAAATTACATGCATTAATGGTATCTAAGGATATTGACTTTGATTTAGAAGGCAAACCCGAGGATTTACAGTATGTAATGAAGGGTGCCTCAATTGTAATAATATAAAGTGTCTGTTGTATGTAAATTATTGACTATCATACCTAATTGTTTGCACCTCATCAAAATCATACTTTGGAAAATCTGTCACTGAAATTGAACAGTATTGTTCAACTTTTGCTGTTCCAAAAGCCAGAGTGCCTTTAATCTTCAACATAAATCAGCAATATATTGGACCTTTTTCTGAAATAAGGTTGTTTTCCTATCAGTCAAGCCTGTTCAATAAGAACAAAACCAAGCAGCAGTAACATGATCAGTACAGTGATGTGAGACATTAATTCACTGAAAGCAACAAATGCTGATTAAGAAACTGGTAATTATACAGCTGACAAAAAAGCAATAAGGGGAGCTCAAAAGGACCTCGAATCAAGCTTTTCTATTTTACCACAGGAGATTTACAGTAATTTGCAGCTGTTATTTTTCATCATAAAATATTTAATGTTTAGAGGCTATCTATCCCTTTTATTTTACAGATACTCTGCTTAAACCGGTATGTCTTCGAAGCAAAGTGGGATCCAGGCAATGAATATAGATTTTGAGGGACACAACTACTGATATATCCATGTCTATTTTACTCTCTGCTGCTCACTAAGATCGTTTTGTCTTTTCATTCAAAGGTGTCTCCAATATTTGCACTAAGTCAACACAAGACTCGTGCACTGTGCATACTGCAAAGACCTATTGTCTGTGTTCATGGCAGTTCTCTGCCTCCACAGTATAGGGGGAAATTGCACCTCTAATTGCACATATAAAACCCTTAGAAAGACATATAAAACAAATTCATATATAAAAAGAATATGAAAGAGAGAGCTCCTCTCTGGTAGCTGGAGAATGAACTTTCTGGACATATCATTGAGAGTCTAGGTGGAGTTTGTTTTGAGGGAGCTAATATCCTAAAATGCCACATTACAGCCAGCAAAAGTGTCTCCTATGCTTCAGAAATATGGAGTCGTTATTACTCATTACCCAGGTTTTTTTGTTTGGTTCGGACTGATAGTGTGATATTTATGAAAGAAGGAAATTGCCAGAGATGCAGAACATCTTCTTGTCATGAATTGCTGCCTCAAAAAGTATTTGTGTAGACCAGATTTTGGACCTGAACAACCTGGTCTAATTTGAAGTCAGATCTGCTTTAAGTTGGGTGGTAGACCAGATACTTCCAACAAATTAGATATAGAACATAATTATTCTGTGACTTCATGATTTAAAAAATAATGCTGTAAATACTGTTTACTGTAATTTACTGGATTATGACTTGGGACTCAGTAAAAAGATTTCTATTATAGAGGTTAACTATCTCACAATAAGCATAGGAGCATAGCATATTTGAGGGTCAGTCATCTTCTAGTTGTAATGTTAAACCAGTTGAAAGTTATCTGTATATGTAAGAAATAGACTTTGATAGCTAGAAGAAATGTGACTCTCAAATTACCTAAAGGTTATGCCATGCTCAGTTAGACTCTGTGTTGTGCTCTCATCAGTTCTCAGAATTTTCTTGTTGGAAGAAAAAAGTTAGGTAAATCATAACACAAGCCTAAGGTTTCCAGATGAAAGTTGGTAGTTGTATTCATTTATTCCCAAATCTCTGAGCACATCTCTGAAAAATACCTTTACATTGAAGGCAGCTGGAGATATCCTTATCTGACATCCTGAGACTTGAGACTTTTATTAGTGAGAACAGGCTCCTTTGGAACTTTAATGTTTTTTTGTGGTACCTAAGCTAGTTATTTATGTCAAGCTACACTGGAAGGAGAGACCACTGCCCCATTTCACATAAGCCATTGAACTGGTTCTATATGACTGTGACTTGATCTCTGACTGAAATTGGGATTGTAATTCTAAAAAAACCAAAAATAATATTTAAAACCTTGTGAGATAAAGCAGATGTATAGTATGCTTAATTATATTCTGAATAAAATTAATTGGTATAAAAGAAAAGAGTATTGTTTGAATGATGAAAGGAGCTTGGAAGAAAGAGCAGCCCAAAGTTACCACCAGAATGATAGTTAAAATGACCAGTGGTAGGGGGAGTTTGTTATTATTTTGGGAGGTTTTAACAGGCATAGACAACAGTCATGAAAATAATCATGAAGCTGGATCACACTGCCAAATCTCAGACTTTGACCTCCACAGAATGCGAACTTCTGGTTTATTTCACAGCAGTTCATCCTCTTCTCCCACAGTTCCAGTTGTAGACCTCAAACCCTTGCTACTGTACCTTTTTTACCTTGAATAAGACACAAGTTTTTTTTCTTCCTGCTTTCAGAATACCCCTTTGCATTACAAACCCCCACACATCCTTTCTTATTTCTTTGCACTACAGTAATAGCCTACTCTCCTTGTTTTAATTTCCACCTTTCTCTCTTGATATCTTTCATATTTATAGATAATCGTTAGGCCATTATTTATCTCCTGATGTTAAAGCTTGGCTTTAGAACACTTTCAATTTACTAGTTTGATTAATATTGGCGTCAATAAAATCTGAATTTAAGACAAATATCATTAAATACTTTCCTTCAATCTGATTCACATACATTATATCTCTACAAACTGCGACTCAGTACTCTACTCCATAATAATAAGACCAGAATTGATCATTTGACTTGATGTGATATGTTTATTCCTTTAGACATCACTCAGATAAAAGATCTTCTGAGGTTAACATAATGCTTATCTACGTTTTCCCATTCTTTTTCTGATTAGCAGAGCCAGTAGGAATGTTAACTGCATAATGATGGAATACCTGAGTGCAGAAGTGTTACATCTCAGAAAATATTTAATCCAGCAACAACTATGTATTCTTCACACAAATGCCTTCCTGTTATTCTCTTCTGTTAACCACAACGGACTGAAGAAAACAAATTATTTGGGCTAGCTCGTGATAATCACTTTATACAGTACTTTCCACTGGAGTTCCTTAGGAAATCAGTAATTGAAATCAATGGGGCTTTTGAAGGTGTAAGGAACTACCCAGGAGAAGGATTTAACAGGTTAGACTTTAGCTTTGAAATTCTGTTTCCTGGTAGCCCATCTGAATCATTTACCTGCTGAAAGGTTTCCTGCTTGTGAAAATGTGAAGTCTATCTTGTTTTCTCTTTATATCTTTAGTTACTGCCTTTCCAATTCCTATTGCTCTTGTAGCTTGAATCCACACCTTTTACTCCTCTTAATGTTGGGATTTTTAAAATTTACAAGACTCACATTCTGTTTCCCAAAACTCCCTTTCTAACTACTTGAAAATCACCCTCTATTTTTATTTTTATTCTCCTTTGAGTTTCCACCTTCCTATTTAATTTATTTCCGTCTCTGTCCTTTGCATAAAGTTTTTGTATCATTCCTCAGGACAGTTGTTGTGTTCATTGGTCATTAGTATAGTAGTCCTTGAATCTATTCCTGTTTGCTGATTAGGACAAATATTAATAAAGTAATTGCTTCATGAAATACTTGAAATGAATGTTTTCACCTTGAGTAGAGAGGTATGTTTTTTATGCAAAGGACTGACCTATTTTATTCTGTTTTGCATTGTCAATAACTGCAGCAGCAGTCATTGCACTGGCTTCAGAGGCTCTTCTTGTTTCAAATTTATACTTAGTTCTTCCACCACACACGTTTCTTATGTGATTAATATGCAAGAAAACAGGATTGGTTCCATATCCTTAGTACAAAAGAGTATGCCACATGAATATTCATGACACAGCATTTAGAGTTAGATCTTGAGTCTGAAAATTGAGAACTCTAGGAAGCTGAGATCTGAGCTTTTAATCCTGTCCTCATCCATGACAGGAGGTGCAGGGTCAGGGTGGCAGTTAATCACTGTTGGGTCTCAGTTTCTCTGACAAAAAGGCTGGGACGAGAGCAATAAACATGACTGAACGAATAAAGGTGTAATATTCCACTGCCATGGAAAAACACATAGATAGTGAAGCTATAATATTGCAAAAAGAGGCAAGCAACCACAGAGCTTATGTGAAATGTGTGGATTCCTAAAGGCCTTATTTTTCCTTCTGGAGAAATGAGTGCCCTGTGCCCTGAGAGACACTTGTGCCCTGTGCTAGAGAACAGTGTGCCAAGAGCCATCGTTTGACTTGAGCTATGAAGATGAATAGGTATGTGATGAAAGAGATGATTTAGTATTGCTCTTATTAGCACGATAATTTTGGCTGAAAACATCTGCCAGTTTTTGCACAGCTGTCATAAATGGTACAAAAGTCTCTAGTTTTGGTGTCTGGATGACAAAAATGCTTTGCTAGATGCAGTCTTCTCATGGCTTCCCTAAACCACCTGGGAAAGACATTATCAACAGTTTAACCATTTTATTTTTTCTGTATATAACTTTTCAAAGATTAGTTCCATCCCTCTTTTCAAGATACGGTAAAACCAGAAGTTTTAACAAACTTTCAAACTGAAAATGAATGCAGAAAGAGCACTTCCTGAACAGGAAGCAACTGTTTCTCAGATAGGTTGTGCATGACAGTCCATGCATGAAAATACTCCAAAAACATAGGCAATCTCATGGTAAAAAATGTTGCTTAAGCAAAGATTTTTATTTTATGTTTATTTTTATTTATGTTTATCTTCCATTGTATTGTTCATTATTTCCATTCGGACCACTTTTTTCTTGTCCTTCTTTTTCTAAATGATCTCATTTAACTGGTATATTTTCTTACTCAAATTCTCTTTCTTTAAAGCAAATGTTTATTCAAATGATGCTCAGACACTAACTTATCTGCTTCTGCCGCCTTTGGGCTGTGATTTGTCACTAAAAGTGTACCTGATTATAGGAGAACGCTTGGTTTTACTGTGATAATGCCTTTCTAATTGCCCTTATCAGGACAGGGCATAGAGAATTCCCACTCCACTTGTAACTCACAGGTCTTATTATCCTCTGCTCAGACAAACGTAATCTTGTTTTCACTGCCTTTCTCAGGTCACATAAATGAGACAGCAGAATCCCCTTTTCATTACATTTGACGTTTTAACTCCTGCTGCTTGAAGCAGATCATAGTTAAAAACAATTAAACCATAATTAGGCTCATGGGGGAACCGCAGAAGAGGATAAAGGCTCTTTTTGGCCTTTCAATACTTAAAGAGGGCTTATAAGACACATGGGGACAGACTTTTAAGTAGGCCCTGTAGCAATAAGACAAGGGGTAATGGTTTTAAGCTAAATGAGGGGAGATTCAGGCTAGATACATGGAAGACATTTTTTACCATGAGGGTAGTGATAAGGGTGAGATGTTGTAAATGTCCATCCTTGGAAACATTCAAGTTCAGGTTGGACGGGACTTTACACAACTTGGTCTAGTTAAAGATGACCCTGTTTATTGCAGGGGAGTTGAACTAGATGACCTTTAAAGGTCCTTTTCAATCCAAACCATTCTATGATTCTATGATGCTTTTTAGTTTAACCTACATGGAGAGTGGCTTGCCTTGCTCCCTGCCTCAGCTACCAGGAGTCTACACAGCTACCATGAACACCTCCACCATAGAATTGCTCATCCCAGTTTACCTTTCTGAAAAGGGAAACAGCAAGCCAGTGAGGTTGGTTGCTGTACTGTGGGATAGGATGTGCCACTGCCAAGGTGATTGGACAGAGGCCAGCAGTTGGGATCAGGGTACATGGGAGAGAATATTCTCACTAATAACATTTTCCACCAGTTGCTGGAGGTGTCATTGATTATTCACAAACAGCACTTTAAACTTTTAAGTCAGTGCTGACAAAATTTCCAACATGAAGTGAAAGTACATGGGGATGTCCTTTGAAAGAGAAAACAAGCTGAAGTGTCTAACTCAGTGAGAGTATTAATATCTTTTGATAGAGTTTATAACAGTGTTGACAAAAAGCAGTTTTGAAGGGACCAGGGACATGAGGGAAGGGGGTACCTGCAGAAAAAAGTATATTTTTTTAAATTTTCATATGGCATAAACTACTGCTTATTTGAAGTCATTAAAATTTTGTGATGTTTTAAAGAAAAAGTAGAAGGTTTTTTAGAACAAAAGGAAATAACATGGGATTAATATGGAGAAAATTTATTTACATCTTTCACTGTTCTTTTCTTGTGGAGGAAAAAATTTCTTCTGCCTCTTGAGACTTAGTTTTATCCTACCGTATCAAACTTCCTTATATGAGGTAAAAATTGAATTTAACAGCAGCAACTGAAAATTATTAGGTGAATTTGGAAAATACCTTGGAATGTTACTCTGAAACTTTCAAATACCAGCAATTTAGGAGTCACCAAGTGCTTTGGCTTCATCTACCCTATGTTGTGCTTCTAACATTTTAAAAGATAAAAGGTTAACTCATCATGAATGAACTTCGAAATGTATGAAAACTAATGGGACACAGATTTCTAAAAGTCAGCAGAGTACAGAGAGTAAATTTCTTCCCACTTCTTTCAGAAATTATGACAGAGAGTAAAACAGACTGAGGAATGGTGACCCACTGCTCTGCACTGAACACTTCAGAGGCACACTATGTTGTATTGCAATCCAGAAAGTGGAATGGAACTTTTATAGTTTTGCAGCAAATGCAGTTTGTAAAAAAAATGTACAGTAGAGGTGGAATGTCTTCAATGCAATGTGCTAATTTATACAGCATTTCATAAAACATGTTTTAAAAATTGCTGACTGAAAAATTCAGTCCCCAAAGTAGACATTATCTAAAACGTATTAGCTCAGATAGCTATGTGGGATTTTGTGTTTTATGATGTGACTATTAAGGAAAAGGTCTTCACCTAATTGACAAGTAAGTGTATGTGTTATTGTGAAAATTTCATGGAAGAGGACAAGACCACTTCAGCATGTTAGAAATAAGATGATTGTTTTTAGAGATCTTTTGGTAATTTTTTCCCCAGTCAAGTCACTGCATGTACTACTTCAACCACCTTCTTTCCAGCCCTTTCTCCTCAAACACGTGTTATTCAGCCCCACAACAGTGGGGGTTGCACATACAGTTCAAGAACTTCTTCCAACAACTGAAGGACTCCCTACACCACATCTTCTCCCTTGAAGCCAGCATTTCTATCCTCAAATCTTTTCAGCCTGACGACACCACCCTGAGGTTCTCTGTTGTTTTACTGATCTATTTTATACAGCTACAGGCTGGGTGGAGAAGAGATTCAAAGCAGCCCTGCGGAGGAGTTCGGGGTGGTGATTGATGAGAAACTCGACATGAGCAGGCAGTGTGCGCTTGCAGCCCAGAAAGCCAACCATATCCTGGGCTGTATCAAAAGAAGCATGACCAGCAGGTCAAAGGAGGTGATCCTGCCCCTCTACTCTGCTCTTGTGAGACCTCACTTGGAGTATTGTGTCCAGTTCTGGTGTCCTCAACATAGAAAGGACATGGAGCTGCTCGAGCAAGTCCAGAGGAGGGCCACAAGGATGATAAGAGGGCTGGAGCACCTCCTGTATGAAGAGAGGCTGAGAAAGTTGGGGCTGTTCAGCCTGAAGAAGAGAAGACTGTGT
>NW_009931387.1:36530-56822 GCF_000696875.1 Nestor notabilis | reverse complement strand
ACTAGATGATCTTAAGGTCCTTTCCAACCCTAACTGTTCTATGATTCTATGATTCTATTTTCTTTCCTTCACATTTATGCTCCCTCTTCTCTGTTAGAGCAGCACTCATATCCGGGAGATGGTTCATTAGTATCTTCCTTTCTCTGTTTAAGGACTTGCCGTATGATATAGCAGCATCCAGTAAGAAATTAACACCTGTGATCAGCTGTATTCATGAAGTGCTGCTTTGTGATTAGGAGGCATGGAGTTTAGGCTGATCAAGACAAGAGTTGTGTATCTCTTCCACTTACTTAAGTTAACAACTGTATGTAGTCCATCATCCTGCTTTGGAAGGCTAACTGTGATTTAAGGGTAAGAGAAGGGGTGAGATACTGTTGTGATCTCTTCTACTTTTTTTTTAATACTAATTAATCCCACCAGCACCTTCCTAAATCAATACAGTTCTAGTAATCTAAGCCTGTAAGATGTGTAGCTCTCAAAAGTTATGGACACATAACAACATATGTAGCAACATATGTAGCCACATATGTAGCCTCATAAAGTCAAACAGAAACAGACTAGGATTAAAGAAATATTTTTCTAAAAAAAAAAAAAAAAGTATTAAATCACTGCAAAATTAAATTAGTCTAATCTTAGCTAGCTATTTTGTAGGGAGATGCCAGAGAGGGTGAACAATATATGCCATATATGATGGTACTTCTCCTGAAATATTTTTGCCTGATACTGGGGCCTCTAGAAATCCCAGTTTTAAAAGACATTAATAAAATGGTGCAAAGAGTTAAAAGAAGAGTCACTAAACTAGAATATATAGGGGTTTTAGTAAGATTAAGGAGGTTGGTTCCCTTTAGGAAGAAAGTTGAGAAGCCTTATATGTAGGAGTGGAAAAGCTGCTTCAGAAGTTCCTTCAGTTTAGCAAACAGACAAAAGTCACTGACAAAAGCCAGCAGCTGAAGACTGAGGATGGAGAATTTGGCCATCTTCTCTGTCCACGAGGGCTTCTGTTTACATAGGAGACATAATGACCTTTTATATTTAGTCCAGCATCACTGCCATCCCAAAATGGAGCAATACAAATAAAGTAAAGCTTGTTTTGTGATAATGTATGGGAAAGACCTCATAATCTTACACTGGGATGCATTAACTGTACATAGACTTTTCAAATAGTCATGTCTTCATAACAGTCACGGTCATCTTAATTATTTGGAATTAATTATTTCAAATAAACTAGAATTGATCATTTGGGAAGGGAAGAAATATTAAGTACAACATCATTGAACTTTTCTATAAGACAGTGTTTTTCAAAGTTATATTTATTATTCAAAAAAATCAAAGACATAAGAGAGGATCAAAGTAGCTGTACTTCAGAATAATACAGAAGGAGGGCAGTGGGAAGAGAATCAAGTATTCTGACCTACTTAAAGGCCCCTGGGCTTTCTTTATATTCTAGTTGAACGTATCAGCAAAACAGTATCACATGTCTAAAACCCAACGTCTTTTAGTGTAGCTTATAATAATGTTTATGCTTGTTGAGACTGTGACTTTCTGAAAATATATACATATGTAGGGCAGTTAGTATCACAAAAACACAGAATAATTTAGATATCAGGAAGTTGTCTCTCTAGACTCCTGCTCAAAACATAGGTTGTTTTATGGGGTTGTTAGGCTGGATATCCATAAGCGAGGATCTTAACTCCAAAAGACAAAATTCTGTCCTGTTAATACAGAAATCTTACCTATATTGATTTGCCTCTGTTGTGAATATCTATATGAAATGGTCATTAAAATACTTTCTTTTGCATTGATGTCTTTATTGAAAACATTATGGCTGATTGAGTAATTACTGTCAGTATCAGCCAATATTCAGGACCCGGTAAACAAATGCATACTTGACGCTGTGGTGTCTTGTAAATAATACTGATGTTATCATTTTCTAATTGTGACATTTGTGGGCTTTAGCCCTATTATAGTTATATTACCTGTAAGCATAGTGTTATTTTTCATATCTATGTGTAACAGAACAAAAAAAGATCACACCAAATAAAGCAGGAATTAATATAGTTCTTCAGAAAAAAACAAGCCTATGGAAGTTACACTAAAACTTGCAGAACTAAGAAAAAAATATGCTTTTCTGCAGTCTTGGAACTCTCAGGCATTTATGGCAAGGAACAGGTCACCATTCATTCCACAGTTGTTCTTGAGATTTACAAACAAAACTGTCCTTTCTTTCTTTAGTCTTCCTATATGAAGCAAGCGCAAGTCATTCATTATTCTGTTTGGGTGTTGTTGATGCTACAGAAATTAGTTTTTGCTTTAAGTCTTGGTTAGAGTTTTTCTTGTAGCTGAATGAAAGATGAGAAATTATTTAGGGTGAGAAAGGTAAAAAGGCAAGTAAATATTTTACAATGATTGCATTTGTTAAGACTGTGTCTTCTCTGTGCTAATGCACATATAATTCCTAACTATTCAAAATGCAGCCACCAATATTCTCTTGATCTGGCAACAATATTTTTACACCTTGAATCCTTGCATTGATCCCCTTGTTTTGTTCTGACTGCAGGATCTTACTAAGTTCTAACAAAAGTCTTATTGACAATCTGAATTTTTCACAGCCATCTCAAGTCCCCAGTCTTTGGTGTTTTTCTGCAAATGGAAAACTCCCCTTTATGCAGGGTACTGGTCTGGCTGAACCATCTGCTCTTCTGATCCCTGAAAAATGTACTTCTCATAGGATGCTACAGCAGGAAAACTAACCATAAAGAGAAGCAGATGGAGACTCAATCTTTACTTTGCTTTTACTACCTCTTGCAAAATGGAAGCTCTTCGAGAAGATATTTGGGTCTGTAATTGTCACATTTTAAAAACTGTTCAGATTTTAATGCAATGCACAAAGTAGTTATTTACTAGAAGATTCAAACTAGGCAAAAGTTACTTGAGTGTTATTTGATTTAAAATCTGGTTTCGTGTTAAAAAAATCTCCTTCTTTGAATGGAATATGGAGGTTCAGACAACTCAACTGAGCTATTACAGGAGTAGGACTTTTTTCGGTTTGTTTGGTTTTTTTGGTTTTTTTTTTAATCAGGGAAAATCAGCTTCTCATCTAATCAAGCATCTGGGACTTTGACCTTTATAAGCAAGAAATATCAGAACTGGAAATACTCCATATTGTTTTAATGTGCTATTTTATTTTGTTTATCCAAGAATATACTTTGTTTATCAAAAAATTCTTCATTTTTAGTCATTTCATTGAAGTTGCAACCAGTAATCACATAGTTCAATCCCTATCCTTATTCATTTTTAGGTAAAATGACAAGACACCAAGGTATGAGGTAGACAAGATACCAATAAAACTGCCTGGTTTAAGTTGTGCTAGAATAAGAGTCACTGCTTGCTTAACAAGTTGACTGTGTTTAATGAAATTTCCAGAAGCTGACTCTGGAAGATATTCTTGACCATATTACTTAGATCAGGTCATTTACAAAAACAGCATACCAGTATGACATTCAACACTGCAACAAAAAAGAAAACTGGGGCATGAACTACATTAAGTGTTTTCAGCTGTTGAAATTACTGCTTTTTCTTTATTGGCAGTCTTCCCAGCTCAATAATGATTAGTGAATTAGTGTGTAGCAAACATTTGTGATATATAAACTTTCTCCAGCTGTTGCAAAATCAAAAAAGAGTGCAATTATCAAAAAGTTTGCAACTCTCTAATTAATTTTGCCAGAATGGCTAACTTGGTTTCTGCATCAACAATCTTGATTATCCAATATGAAACAAAGTCACTGAATACTTCAGCAGCTGACCATCAAAGTCTCACCCCACAGCTAGAGCTGCCAAATCGATACTGCTGGCAGCATTTTAGCACTTGTTGCACCTCATGCTTCATAGCTGCTAGGAATTGAGAGGACCAATAACCACCAGTAACTCCATCTCACAGCTCTATTTGTGCCCTTTTTCACTTTACTTTGAAAACTTCCCACATATGTCAAATAGATCTCAGTATTGTCCTTTCCTTCTCAAGTCAGTAGGTTCTTGCATCCTTCACTACCTTTTTAATTTTGGCTGTCTCCAAGGATCCTTCCACAGTAAGCATTTTTTGTCCTATCTCTTGCCTGGTTTTACCACAAAAAAAAAAAAGCTACCTTTGGACAATCTGTAGGCACAGCCTGTCCTCCTTCTGTTCACTTTACATATGAATGTAGAAAGGTCTGGATTTGAAGGCAGAGTTGGAACTATTTTTTTTTTTTCCAACAAAATGTTGAGGTGGTCTATGTCCCAGTTCTCCTTTTCAATTTGCCTGATGTATAAACATTCACTTTAATTTTGAAATTTATCATCACATAGGACATTGGAATAGACCATTAATACTGTTTGGTTCCAGTTTCTTGACCAAGTGAACAATGTTGTGTTTTCTTCTGATGTTGTGCAATACAATTCTGTGGAGTGAAATGTAGAAGCAACCTTGATGGGGAAGCCATGAATAGTCCTGGGTGAAGAAATTGTAACAATACATTACTAATCATTCAGATTTTAGGCAGATGCCAAAACCATAATTCTGGTGCTGTACAGCTAAGAGTGAGATCTTGCATCTCTGACTAACTCAGCAGTCTTAAAAGAAGGTGCGATGTTTTTGCCAAAACCCATGCTTGCTTAAATATGCTCTAGGTATCATTTTGCTTGCAGGCTATGGAGAGGAACAAAAGCTGACATAATTCTCCTACAAACATTTAGCAGCATTTTGCTTCTATACCTTTTCTTATGTGAAATTAAAGGCAAAAAGTTTTATTGGTGTGAATATAGCCCAGAGTAGGAGTTATGTATTTAATGTACTTCTGTACTGCATGTTATGCATTTCTAAATGACATACAAGAAAATGCAATGCATTCTACATGTTAAAAATATTCTATTAAGACTTAAGGCACTTGGAGGGAGATTATCTTGGAGTACGTAGGCATTGCATTTCTGACAAAGTGACAATAAAAACATCATGTATTTTATACAGTAACTCACAAGACCTACGTAAGTATTTATTTTATGTCCCAACTGTATCTTTTTTTGGAGTCATGTGAGGAGTTTTATGTAACGTAAGGAGCACTGATGTAACTCATCACCATTTTTGTTGTCATTGAGAATTTTTATTAAATAGATAAAAATACATCTACCAGTAATATCAATAATGTACTGTGGATCAAGGACATTTTATTCAGTGCTACAAACCATGACACTCCTAATTTCTTTGTTTCTTGACATATGATTTTAAAAGTAAAGTCTTAGGTATTTTTCACTAGGTTCTTTTTACTTACCTGGCACATTTTTCAAGCGTCAAGAAACTTGGGTTTTATTAAATAAAAACAGAGATTCTTAAGTAATCGTGTGACCAGATGACTTTTTCCCCCCCTAAGACTCACTGTAAATTTGTGAAAGCCAGAAAAATTTATTTTGCTTATAAGAGCCTTCCTGCTATAGAAAATGACAGAAAGTTAACCAAAATTAAAATTTCTTAGTTTACATTCAGATTCTTGCATAAACAGATAATCATAGTAGCTGGTAAGGAGATCGGTGATGTAAGAGTACATATAATTAAGTAACCCACTAATGTTTTTTTATCTTTAAAGCAGTTCCTATAATATCACCTAGCAGATATTCATGATGTCTGTGTTAGGGAAATATTGAACAAGTGCCATCAGCAGTTTGCTGTAAGACTGTGCAAAGAAATCAAGGCACTTGCTGAGACCCCTGACGTAATTCAGTGGGCATCCTGATTGAATAAGTGAGAACTTAAGAGAAAAACGGATTTACTGAATAAGGCAGAAGTCTAATTTAATCCAGTACCCAGGGACAGCATTTTGACTTCTGTCTGAAGCCCCAGCAGTCCCTGAATTTCATACCTCATGTGGCATTCTTTTCTTTAAGACATTTTTCTTCCACAAATTCTTCAAAGGCTCTTTGAAGCCATGCCAACGAGCAACATCTCTGGCACACATAACTGTGCATTATCAATTAGCATCAGATAGATGTTTTTTTGTTACTTTTGAAACTGCCAAATACACTTTAGTTCTGGTTGTGAAGGCAATAACTAACTGTACCTTATCACCTGCCTTTGTGTTACTAGTGACATTTATCCTCCTTCACTGTCTCTCTTTTCATGCTGAAGAGTCCATTCTTGAGCAGCAACAGTTAGTGCAAAGCCTGTCTTTATGCATGCAAAATCATGCAAATTATTTATCTATAAAGACAGAAATAGTTTCACTTCCCAACTTATTTTTATTAAAGTTGTATTCATTTAAGCCCAACTGGTAACTCAGAACCAAGCAGCTGCTCACTCACTCCTCCCCCTTTTTCCCACCCCGCTCCCAGAGGGATGGAGAGGAGAATCAAAAGAATGTAACTCCCACGGGATGAGATAAGAACAGCCCAGTAACTAAGGTATAATTCAAAGCCACTGCTGCTACCACCAATAATAATAATGATAGGGGAAATAACAAGGGGAGAGGACACAACTGCTCACCACCCACCAACAGATACCCAGCCCGACACGAGTAGTGATCTGGGCCTTCTGGGTAACTCCTTCCAGTTTATATACTGGGCATAATGTGCTGTGGTATGGAATACCCCTTTGGCCAGTTTGGGTCAGGTGTCCTGTCTCTGCTTCCTCCCGGCTTCCCCTCCTCCCTGGCAGAGCATGAAACTGAGAAAGTCCTTGGTCAGAGTAAACATTACTTAACAAGAACTAAAAGCATCGGTGTCTTATCAGCTTTGTTCTCAGGCTAAAGTCGAAAGCACAGCACTGCACCAGCTACTAAGAAGGATAAAAATAACTGTTACAGTTGAATCCAGGACAAAATGATATTTCTTTTTTTTTTTTTAAGTTCCCATATATCCTGTTGTATTCCCATATTTTCTCCTCACAGACTGTTTAGGGAAGAAAAGAAAGTGCCTTATGAAATCTTGCAGGTGACAGGTATAGTGTCATTGTCCCCAGCTGCAGTATTGCCCATAACAGAACTACCAAACTCCTACAGATGGATCTAACACATGCTTGCCACAACACAATGCACTAGCAAACTACCAAATGCTCTTGTGAGTGGAAAAATTGATGTTATTGTCATCCATCAGAATCAAGTCTTACAAGGAGCTCATAAAGCATACAAAACAGGGACTTATCTGGCATTTATGAAACAATCATTCCTCCTGATCATCAAGGGAGAGCACAAAAACACCTCACAAAAACCCCAACAAACAAGCACAAGAAAGTTTCAACTGTACAAGATACTAAAAAACCCAGACTGGAGAGGAATATTATTCTTAAAACACACCATAATCTTCCTTGCTGCTCTTGACAGACCTTCCATTTATCACTGGTGATAAATAACCTATTCTCACTCCCTTATCTACACAAGATAATCTCTTTCTCACCTTTTCCCACTCTTATTTTCCCTCCATGTCCTACCCCTGCATTTCACAGCTACCTTTTCCCTTTGGTGGCTGAACTAACATTGTCTAGTTAAATTCAAACCACTTTTTCTCAGTTTATATTTGTCTTTGAAACTTGCAGTTTCTGGGCATTTGTAACCCAAAGCTTGCCTATTATTTTCTAAATAGACCAGTATTTTCATACCTTTTACCACAGATCTTTACCATAATACAGTCTTCAGGGCAATCTGTTAATGAGTCTTCTTCCAAATGAGTGACTGCTTTAGAAGGCACTAACCTCCTGACTAGCCCATCTCGGTGCTCCCGTTAAGATTCAAAGGAGCATTGACCACTAAAAATACAAAGTTACTGACTTATTGCACTGCATAGTTTCAAGGGGACCTTATTACTTATGTAGGTTTAAGAAAAATAATTGAAAAGGAAACATCTAACTTTCATAATTTTTTGTATGTGTTTTAATACAATTCAGTTCATTTTTCTGCTTTCTGAAGAATTTCTCTTGGCATTTATTTCTTTATGAACGGAATCTGGCTGCATGGATGGTCCCTGCAGACTATGTGTTGGAGAGGTTCCTTTACTTCAGGGATCATTATTTCTACTTCTTCCTTCGCTTGACATATTTACATCTTAATGAAACACAGTGTTCAAAACAAATTAACCTTATCACCAGTACACCTCTCCGTGCTACTATTACTATAGACTAATTTTAGCATACACTGTTAGAAGATACACATGGAGTACTCGTGCTCCTTAGAATCAGTGCCAGAAGGCAGGAAATGTGCCTCTGAGACATGTTTAACTTTACAGAATTCTCAATTTCACCAGCTATGAAGGCCTTTTGTTTACATACTTTCACAAAGAAATCCAGCTTGGAGTGACATTTTCTGGCTGGGAATATTGAAATGTTCCCTGGGTGGACTGACATTTTGAAAGCTGAGGAATGGCTCTTAACTATCAGAAGAAATCAGACAATATAGCAAGCTCAGGGAGGGATTTTCCAATGCAATCTGGAGATTAAAAAAAAATTCATTTTTAGCCCTCACATCAAACTCCAGAGCACTATTAGTGATCTATGACAAAGACAGTCTTTTGCTGCCTTTTCAGTGTTAAGGTTGATTGCATAGAACAAAACCAGACACTGTAAAGAACACAGCAGAAGGGATGGAAAGGAAAATTGAGGCCCCATCCAGCCTGGCCTTGAACACTGTCAGGGATGGGACAGCCACAACTTCTCTGGGCAACCCGTTCCAGTGCCTCAACACCCTTCCTCATATCTAACCTAAATCTTCCCTGTTTAAGTTTGAACCCACTGCTCCTTATACTATCACTACAGTCCCTGATGCATAGTCCCTCTCTGACATCTTTGCAGTGCCCTTTCAGATAGTAGAAGGCTGCTGTGAGGTCTCCACACAATTCTTCTCTTCTCTAGGCTGAACAGCGCCAGTTTTCTTAGCCTTCATTATCATCAGTTATTCACAGCAGTCAGTCCTCAAAAGTCATATCCTAAATTAACGGTGAGTTTACAACACCAGGGAGCTATGTCTTACAGTTAGCCTTGATGGCTATCTTAGTGCTCTTAGTAGCTCCTTGGTGGTCTTAGCTGGCAAAACATATTGCTGTGACAGATGTCTCCAAGTGCTGCGTTGAACCACACATATACTGTTGCAGTTTTTTCTCAGTATGCAAGCAAATGTTCAGCTTAAGAGTCCAAAACAGCTAACTGGTTGCTAGTTTTTCACTGCTGTAAATAAACAATGGTTTATTAGCGGCTCATAAAAGCTTTTTGATCTCCTATTAGAGGGAGCATTTAAGAGAGAGAACATTTAAAAAAAGAGTTGCTCCTTGAGATACTACAAACTACAGCTGAACTGAGATTTGTGGATGAGAAGATGATCTAAATCTTGTTAGCTTGCTTGTTCCATAAATGTAGGTATAAATGTAAAAGAAGACACATCCAGAATGTGTCACAGTGGAATCACCAATATCATTTCTCCCAGGCTGGTAACCTGAAAATCCCAGGACAAATTTCACTGGCTTATAAAGGGCTGAAGAGAATGGAGTACCAGGACCAGTTGTTCTGTCAGGGAAAAGAATAAATGAAACATGATAAAATATATGTATATTATATATACGTAAATATAAAGTTCCTCCCTCCCTTTCTTCCTCCCTCCCTTCCTCTCTTCCTCTCTTCTTTCCTTCTTTCCTTCCTTGACTTATTGGGCAGTCTTCTGTCCTAGTTCATAGACTTTCTTATTCTCTAAATGAACCATAATTATTTTTAATATCTTCTTTTAATATCTCTATTTCTCTGGAGCCCTCTCCCACAAACTTGTTAGCAGTATAAGCACCTTCAACTTTGGGGAATGCTGGACCTTTTCTGCATTCAAATACTGAGCCTTTTTATACTTATTTTTTTAAACTTTCCTCTGGAAATTTAAATCTGGACAGAACTAGTCCCCCTGTTTGTATTTCCATCAAAATTAAACAATAACCTTGCTGTCAATTGATCTAAACTTTGCTTATAGTTAGAATATTATACATGAATCGTTTATCTAAAGGAGGTCCAAGACAGTGTCACCTGTTCTTAGTTCATGGCTCAACTAATGAAAAACTGAAAATCTTGTTACAAGCAAAAGTGTTAGATTTTAGTCTTAGCAATAATTTGTATTGCCTAACAAGTGCTTTGCAAGTTAATATTTCACATAAGTATAAAATTTCTAACAGCATTTTTTCCTGCAGAGAAATTAGTCTGTACTACAACCAGGTGTGTTACTGGGGTTCAGCAGCAGGCTCCTATTGCTCACTACTGCAAGAGAATTTTTCTTTATTCTTCACCCAATTATTACAGTTCAGAAGGTTTATATTTTAACTGTGGAAATGCTTCCAGTTTTATACTGTCAATTGAAGAAAATAAAAGAGAATACTTAACACACCATTTCATTTTTCATGAGCAACACACAGTTCTTAGTTCAGTTTCAGTTATTGCTTTCTAGTCCTATTTCTGTAAGGCCACCCCGCACTGCATATCACCACTTACACCCCTGCTATTAGTTCTTCCATTCATCTGCCCATAGTCTTGCTATTATTTTACAAATACTTTATAGACGTGTGTGTTCAACTGACCACTGCCTGTCCAGTCTTTGATTAGGCACTAATTGCATTGCAGCCCAGTTATCAATATTAGCACTGTCTTCCTCATTGATCTCTCATTTTCTGTTTAATGATATTACTTCATCCACTGTCACATTTAAGTTATTCTTCATTTTGGTGGGGTTTTATATCCCTTTGTCCTGGGTTCAGCTACAGCAGTCATTTTTTCTCCTTCTTAGTAGCTGGTGCAGTGCTGTGTTTTTGACTTTCAGTCTGGGAACAATGCTGATAACACCGATGTTTTTAGTTGTTGCTCAGTAATGTTTACTCTGACCAAGGACTTTCTCAGTCTTATGCTTTGCCAGAGAGGAGGGGAAGCCAGGAGGAAGCAGAGGCAGGACACCTGACCCAAACTGGCCAAAGGGGTATTCCATACCACAGCACGTCATGCCCAGTATAGAAACTGGGGGGAGTTACCCGGAAGGCCCAGATCGCTGCTCGGGTCGGGCTGGGTATCGGTCGGCGGGGGGTGAGCGGTTGTGTCCTTTTCCCTTGTTATTCCTCTTATCATTATTATTGGTAGCAGTAGTGGTTTGTATTATACCTTAGTTACTGGAGAGCTGTTATCTCAACTCGTGGGAGTTACATTCCTTCGATTCTCCTCCCCATCCCTCCGGGAGCGGGGGGAGGAAGGAAAAGGGGGGGAGTGAGCGAGCGGCTGCGTGGTTCCAAGTTGCCAGCTGGGCTTGAACCACGACACCCTTTTAAATTGGCCATCATGTAGTCTGGCTCTGCCATACACCATTCTCCCTTGGTACTACTTTGGCTGCAATCAGAGGCAACTGATGCAAAGAAGTTTAATGTAAATTTTAATGATCTAAGAAGCTTGAATAAAGGTTTTGAAATCCAGGCACTGACTAAGATAAATACACTGCAAAAAAATGATGGAGTGGTTTTGAAAAGTAAAGGGTCAATTTTAGCAGTTATTTAAAATTGTGAAACTGTTTGTTTGATTGTTTTCTGATTAGAAAGAGACTGCTCCAGAAAAAGAATACTAAAGTTTTGCCCATTTGTTCTTTATTATATTGTATAGGTAGGGTAATAAAGATTAACATAGGACACATTATTCCATGTTAGCTGTGCAAATGATATTCTGTAATTAAAAGGTACTTGAAACAGGGACTAAGCCATTCACCAATAAATTTAAGAGAATTTTTTCTATTGATTTAAAAAATATATTTAGATTGGTCTGTAGTACCCAGACTGTAGAGATTGATGCAGCTCTTGATGAAGTTAATGCTGCTATGAATACTTAATAAGGACAATAGGGACTAGTTGAGTCAAGCTAACCTTCTGTACAGCTTAGCGTTCTGTGGTCTTGTCTTGGTTTCAGCTGGGATAGAATCAATTTTCTTCCTAGTAGCTGGTGCAGTGCTGTGTTTTGGATTTAGTCTGAGAGTACTGTTGATGACATACCAATATTTTAGTTATTGCTAAGTAGTGATTACTCTAAATGAAGGACTTTTCAGTCTCTGATGCTCTGCCAGTGATGAAGAGCAGAAGAAGCTGTGAGGGAGCACAGCTAGGACAGGTGACCCAAACTAACCAAAGGGGTATCCCATACCACAGCACATCATGCCCAGTATATAAGCTGGGCATATATATATATGGACATATATAAACTGGTGGGTAGTGTGGCTGGAAGGGGACGATCACTTCTCAGAAACGAGCTGTGTGCACATCAGTCAGTGGGTGGTGAGCAATTGTACTGTGCAATACTTGTCTTTCTGGGGTTTTCTTCTTCTCGTTCCTTCTTTTCATTACAATTTATTATTACCGGGGGGAGGTTGATGGTTTTTTTTTGTTTGGGGTTTTGGGTTTTTTTTCCTAACTTTATTTCAATTATTAAACTGTTTTATCTCAGCCCATTGAGTTTACCTTTTTCGATTCTCGTCCCCATCCCACAGGAGGGAGCGGCTGTGTGGTACTTATTTGCTGACTGGATCTAAACCAAAATAGGTCTCAAACATATGTATGTCTGAAAAGGGTTATACACAATATTAAGGGTGGAAGGTTGTCTTTCCTATTAGTTTCCTTACAAATTTCATTAATCCTCTACAGTTGAGAAATGTATTACTCCAACAGTAGACGTTCAAATCTGAATTGCCCTTTTAAATTTTTTTCATATTATTTTGAAAAATAGTTTTCAAGGGTTCACTGTTTTTCTGAGTGATCTTACTGAAGAAAAATATGTGATATGAATTACGAGAGTCCTATAGAAGCAAAGAGAGAAAGGAAAAAACCTATTTGAGAAAAGATCTCTTCTCAGTTTCCCCAAGAATACTACTCAAAGCATAAGATTTGCTCTTGAATTCTTGAAGAATAAGAATTGTTCGTGCAGCAATTCTGCCAGAAGTCCAGTTCTCAGTTCTCATGCTTAATTTGTTTTTTTTCTTACATATACCAGATGATGCTGTGAAGTGTCCTTTTCACACAGAAAGGGAGTCCTTCAGTAAGGAAACTTTTTCTTTTATGTTTAAAGTCCTCAGTTATTTTTCCAGTATGAGTTTTATGCAGTAGAGAGATCTTTAGAAAGAAACCTCTGCTTTGAATTGGAAGTAAAATAAGACCATTGTAAGTTTCTTTCAGGAACTCAGCAGACACCTATTTATACTCAAACAACTTTCGGGCTAACCCTTTACTGAAAAACAATAAGAAGCTGTGAGAATTGTGCCATTTTGTGCCAAATTGTGCCAAATTGTGCCATTTACTAGTTGTAAATAAATTTTAACCCACTGACTATAACCTTCATTAATTACTTCTGAAAGGTTATTTTCTTTTCACATGTTTTAGTTGTGAAGGGAAATTTTGGCCTATAAAATAAGGCTGACAGAAAAGATATTTAAAAGAAAAGGTAAAAAAATAAGAGAGCAAGAAACCTTATTTTTGTGAAGTTATGTCTTGGGCCTAAAAGTTTCTGAAGATAACAGCACAAGGCTAATGATATTTTTCTGCACAAAACCAGGATTAAGGCTGAGAAAATTTAAAAAAAAAAATGCATTCCAACCATGCTGCGTACCAAGTGGACATCAGAAATGTATTTTATGGCTATAAGCTGCATATATAAATTATCTGATACTCCTTTTAGAGCAAGAAGCTGCATAATATAATGAAAAGACTCTTTTCTGAAATAATGCCAAATACACTGTGGGGCTTGTTGACATATTCAGAGCTAGAATCCTGACTTTTTACAGAAATATCTTGTTGTGACAATCTGAGTCAGAAACTGAAGAAAAATGGTTTCTTTCTGGAGCCTCTTGTGACCCTCTAATCCCTTCCAACCTGCCCCAGTTCAGAAATCCCAGCATTTACCCTTGTGATCCCTCCCTCCTGCAGTACTTTTCCCCACCATGCCCTGACCACCCTTTCTCTTCCTCACTGTTTAAGTTGCTCCCATAGTGCCTAGCTGCTGGATGGCAAGGAGGCATTTAATATGACCAGTTCTGAACCACTTTGATACAGATGGGCTTGTTGGCACCAGCTCAAATTAAATAGGTTATAGCAGCTATTCCTCTGGTGGGTGAGGGAAGGGGAGAGAGGAACAAAATGAGCAGAGGTCTCTCTCCTCCCTCTGTCTTCTATAAGAAACTGAAAGAGCAAAAACCTTTGTGGTCTCTACTGAACTATCATGTACGGCTGGAATTACCCAGTATGTTCCCAAGTTCTCTGTGAAGAGAGGGGAGAAGATGAAAGGGACAGAAAAATAGTATTATTTAAAAAGCCTAATTTCCTTACAAAAGATGGTTAAAAATATCAATACTTATGTTCTCAGTGATTATGCTTCTACCTAGATGCCAAACAGTACATCCAATATGTCTGTTTTAAACAGACTTTGCAGAATCTGGATAGCGAAGAGAGCATCCAAATATTAATGCCTAAGTGTTCTCAAATGTGACATCTTTTAAGACTTGCTGCATTATTCTGGCATAGACTGACCTAAAACTGCATGTTTTATGCAGGAGTAAAATGTTGGACACCAGTGGGCTCTTTCATCTAGCGGAGAAAGGCATAACAAAAATCAATGGCTGGAGCTTGCAGCCAGACATATTCAAACTTATAATGAGCCAATTTTTTAATTGCAGTGTAGATTAACTATCAAAGCCATCAAGTAAAGTGATGCTATTTCTCCAGTTGTTGAAATCCTCAAATCAAGACTGACAGCTGTTCTGGGACATAAAAGCTTGAGCGTATTACAACTTATTTGGCTTACTACAGAGCTGAACTTGGTGAAATTGTACTGCTCGTGTTACATGTAGCCCAGGCTAAGTGATCTAGTGATCCCTGTTGGCATTCAAATGTATGAACTGATGAAGTAAAGCTGACATAAAAAGTTGGAATTTGCAAACAGCCAGACTTTAGGGAATATAGGACACTTCAGTTTGGTGGTTGAATGACTGAGAGAAAAGTGGCTTGAGCTGAACTGAAGCAAGTGTTATGCAGAATTTGAGCAGTGCTAAAAGGGAAGGAAAAGAAAAAGTAGATTAATTGAAAATACTTAATTTAAAAACTTCTGCTTTTTAAAAGATAAAAATAAAAAATATTTTATTTTTAAAATTTAAATTATTTTTAAAATAAAAGATTATTTTATTTTTATTGTGGATGATAATGATTAAAGATTAAAATCTTCCTCTAAATATTAAAATTTTCCTTCAAATATTAAAGTAAATATTTTGTATTTAAAATAATTTCCCACAACAAAAATTGTAATGAGTTGGCTGCAAAATTTCATTTAATATCTGATTTTCATAATTCCTTTTTTCTGAATATACAATTTTTTTCAGAAAAAAAATACACTCAGTTGAGTAAGCAGTGAAAAATATATTGATAAGAAAGGTCGAAGCTGTAGCAATAAACATTACCATGGCATGTCCTGATTGAGAAAGAAAGGGTGGATTGACAGTTAGAGGTTATTTTAAGGAAAACTATAAAAATGGTTAGCATCATCACTAAGAAAAGACGCTGCATCACAGATTCAAACTGGAGTTAGTTTAAAATAAAATCTTGATAATATTTCCCAAAGACTTTCCATGCATATGAAATTAAAAGAGACAGAGTTGAGGGATGGAAGAATTGATATTCATGTCAGACAAGGGTAACAGTTTATTCAGATGAACATATTTATACAAATTAACCCAATGCTACACTTGGGTGAGTGGCTAACCAATACTTATACAACTGAAATTTTTTCACAGAAGCAAGAAAATTAAAACTTGTAAAGCTGGATTAAAAATCCTCACACCGTTTGTTGTCTTTTGTGGTTACTCTCAAATCTTAACAAACATCATGGGGACACTTGCTAGGGCTCAGAGCAGTCCTGATAACTTTAGATAAGTTTAGCTTTGTCTTATTCAAGATTTCAACTTCAAGCTTTATCTTTCTAGTTCCAAGTTCAGCACTGATACTGACTTTCTTCTGAGTATTTCAAGATGCTGCTGTCACAGATCCCTAGAGACTGCCCCTTCACTCTTCAGGTCACCATCAAAACTATTTTAAAGGAAAAAATTGTTTCGTTTTCCCTAGTTCTCAGAAAAAAAACACAGGCATTGGTGACATTGCACTAAATGTAACCTTGAGTATAATTTCACTTGGAAACAGTCATAGAAAGCTTTCATTTATTATTTGAGTTAGGTATTGGCATCTTTTTTTCACCAGTGAGATCTGTCAAATCATACTTAAAACTTTGTCTATAGGGGAATAGAGGCATTTCGACAGCTACAGAGCTGCGACTTTTGAGAAGAAAAATGCAGTTTTCCATGAGAGCACTCAGAGAAAGACAACACTTTGAAAATCTTCACGTAATTAATGCCAGTGAGTTTAACCTGACACACTGCAGAAATAAATCAAATCATTCTAGAGAAGAGTTGAACCTAGTAAATAAAGATTTGAGATGCATACAAATGCCCTGCTCTTGGAAGATGTTATTTAGTACTGCAGAGACAGAAATCAGCCTGTAATGAATCACATCACCAAATGAACTGCAAGCCTAACTAGCAGTCAATCTTAAGCACCTTTTAAAACACAGCTTTTCCTTAGAAAATGCACCACCAGGTTGTCTGATTGAGCACTTCTCCTTTCCCTGACACAAAGCACAACTGTATGCTCTGGTCATTTACATACCTGAGTATAAATAAATACATTTAAATCCATCTGCAGCAGCAGGATTGACTTGCTTTAAGCCACTTGCTTCAGGAGAAACTGTTAGCATGGTTTTGGCAGTGTCTTCAATGCATGTCCTGACCTCTGCAACTCAGTGCACATGAAAAGTGAGGGAGCCAAAATTTCATCTCATTTTTCCTTCATCTCTCTTAAACAAGTATCACCCAGTATACCGAATACCGAACAGATACAGTACAGGTGACAGACTCTTCCCCCAATTCATCCTCTTGAACACTATGAAAATCACCAGCAATATAAAGAAAACACTGTCCTGCAACTCTGCTTCATGTGCTAATTCACTCTGCCTCTGTAGCCCCATGCAGATCCTTTTCATATTCACATACCATGGCTGCAACTTGACATAGCTCCATAAGAAGAAAAGATGATATTTACATGCATCACTAATCACTTTGGGCTCTTCAGCTCCTGTATGTCTTTTCTTCCTAGAGTGATATTCCTGTTACACACAGCACAGGTGTTGCCATACAGCACAGGAGACCCCAAGGACCAGT
This sequence comes from Nestor notabilis, assembly GCF_000696875.1. Lineage (NCBI taxonomy): Eukaryota > Metazoa > Chordata > Aves > Psittaciformes > Psittacidae > Nestor > Nestor notabilis. The sequence goes on along the minus strand of NW_009931387.1, from coordinate 39,570 downwards.
GTGAAATCCACATAAGTGTATGCTTTGCTAAGCATCTGTGATAATGAAGTGAAGCATTTTGTCTAGGAAGCTAAATATAACAACTTCACCTTTCCACCTGGCATGAAATGAGTTTTCAATGAACAGTGGAGCTTGCCATACTCTGCTGTACTCCACAAGGGCTGACAGGGAGGTGCTTGTATTATGCCTCTTTTAGACTTTGCAGAGCAAAACACAATGCCAGACTGTGCTATGCTGATATGACACTGGCACTGAGGGCCTTGTCCCTGTGCCAAAAAGGCAGGATTCACCTTATATTGTCCAGCTGAGGTACAGCAGGCTCTTTGGCAGCTCCTTGCTTTGTAGGATCCTGCTTCATGCACCAAGGTAAGGCAGGGTGAACATGTGTTGAGGGTTTCCCATTCAATAGCTTTGTGTGTGTAGGTCAGCCCAGAAGATGTCTCCACCACCCCACGTCCCACCAGCCACCCCTGCAGTGTGAATTCCCCACAAACAAACCATCAGGGCTTTTCCTCATGGCAGCATCTCAGCCATTTCGTGTCTGAATATGATGGCTTGGCATACAACACCATGTACTCGACTAGACACCAGGTCAAGCTTGAATCAAACTGGGCAAGAAAAATTCTTTGTGTCTTAACTTTGTGGGACATGCTGTCTTTGCAGGGTGCTCTGTGTGTGGTCAGCAAATTTATGCAACCATTGAGATCAGGGTATCATAGAATCATAGAATAGTTTGGGCTGGAAGGAACCTTTAATGGACATCTAGTCCAACCCGTTCATCCAGTCCAACCCCCTAGGAAAGGGGGTAAAAAGTATGCGTCATGGGAATTTTGTCAAGAATTACAGTTAGGACAAATATCTTACTACAAAACTATTTGGTAGTGATTTCATTCAACTGGAAAAAATACCCTGAATTTCTGTACCTAATGTAAAGTCAAACTGTATTTGATGTTGCTGCACAATCACTTTATTTGGGTGGTAGGCTTCATAAAAAAATCTAAGTTTCATGGGGGTTTATAACACAGACATATTTGATATTTCTTCAGTAGCTCACTTCAATCGCTCAACTATTCTTCTCATAAAGCCAAAATAATTACATGCTGTTTCAAATGTGGGCCCATCTGTGCATTATGAAACACACAAATTACTGCTTTAATTTTATACTTCATTTTGAACAGGCATAACACCAAATAAATATGATTGGTTGGCAAAAGTATGGGTTTAAACTATTTACCACAACCATTTGATGTTTTACTTGTCTTTCAATCAGAACTATGCAACATGCAGTTTAGTTGATAATCTCTCTCTGGCAACTTTCTTGCATTATTTTGAAATTTGAATCTCTTTTTCAGATTACACTTTTTGTTTGTTTTGGTGTGGGGGGGTGTGTCTAAGTTTAGAAGGTGATGTACTGTAAGTGTAGAATACAAATTCTGTGGTCACATTGTGTTCTTGAATATTGTGTTCTCACTCTGTCTATGGATTGCCTGTCTTATCCTTTGTAAGTCCCAGTCTTATACATGTCAGTATCGTTTATTTCAGTATTTTAACAATAGAGTAGCCTGTAATCCATATAGGGGATACTTTTGTGATAGTCATGGATCATTTTTCACAAAACTGCAACTCCTTAGCCTTCTGAAAACACTCCATCTATGATTACTCGATGCGTGGTAACAAACGAATAAAGTAATTCCGCATATGTTAAAATATTCTAAAACTAGAAAATGGACAGTAGCAAATTAAAAGACCATAAGAAAGGAAGGAGCACGGTCTTTGCAAGAGGGAGAATGCAGTCATTTTTGCTAGACAATACTTTGTCACTAGCAGATTCAGAAGCTGTTTGGGTAGCATGAAGTAACATAGATCTGCAGATACACAAAAATAACTGAATGTCCTTTAATGAAAGTAAATAGTAATGATACACTCTTCCCTAAGTATCAGGGTTTTCCAATTTACAGACATGATTCCTGATGCCGAACACGAAACTTCTGTTCAGTGGAAAGAGTTCACATCTCTTATTCCACACTTACAACAGTCATTTTGTCTGTATTCAGAAAAAGAACAACCAGGAAGAGAGGACACATATTGATTAAGGAAGGAGGTCAGAAAGAACATGAACATGAAAGCTTCCAAACATGCCTAACAACTGTTATTCCAAAGGCTCATGCATCCAGTCTACTGCTTTTGAGTGTGACTGGCTGCAGAGAGATAAAGATGAAGCAAACAGAAGTATAGAGCTATCAATCTGTGCCTGGCAAAATCTTGGAGCAGATTTTCCTGAAAAGCGTGCTAAGGCACATGAAAAACAATGAGGTGGCTGGTGTCAGCCAGCATGGTTTCCCTAAGGGGAAATCCTCCCTGACCAATTTGGTGGCCTTCTATGATGGGGCTACAGAACTGATGGACAGGGACAGAGCAGCTGACATCATCTACCTGGACTTGCGCAAAGCATTCATCACTGTCCCACACGACATCCTTGTCTTTAATTGGAGAGACATCGATTTGATAGATAAAGAAGTGGCTGGATAGCGTCATGCAAAGAGTTGCAGTAAACGGCTCAGTGTCCAGTTGAAAAACAGTAACAAGTAGTGTCCCTCAGGGGTCGGTGTTGGGACCTGTCTTGTTCAACCTCTTTGTCGGTGACATGGACAGTGGGATTGAGTGCACCCTCAGCAAGTTTGCTGACAACACCAACTGTGTGGCTCGGTTGGTACGCTGGAGGGAAGGGATGCCACACAGAGGGACTGTGACATGCTTGTGAGGTGGGCCGATACCAACCTCATGAAGTTTAACCAAGCCAAATGCAAGGTCCTACACCTGGGTCGGCACAACCCCAGGCACAGCTACAGGTTGGGCAGAGAAGAGACTCAGAGCAGCCCTGCGGAGAAGGACTTGGGGGTGTTGGTTGAGGAGAAACTGAACATGAGCTGGCTTCAGTGTGCGCTTGCAGCTCAAAAAGCCAACTGTACCCTGGGCTTCATCAAAAGAAGTGTGACCAGCAGGTCAAAGGAGGTGATCCTGCCCCTCTACTCTGCTCTCG
>NW_009931387.1:24653-36404 GCF_000696875.1 Nestor notabilis | reverse complement strand
GAAAGTTGGGGCTGTTCAGCCTGGAGAAGAGAAGACTGTGTGGAGACCTCATAGCAGCCTTCCAATATTTGAAGGGGGCCTATAAGGATGTTGGGGAGGGACTCTTCATTAGGGACTCTAGTGGTAGGACAAGGGGTAATGGCTTCAAACTTAAACAGGGGAAGTTTAGATTAGATATAAGGAAGAAGTTCTTTACTGTGAGGGTGGTGAGGCACCGGAATGGAGTGCCCAAGGAAGTTGTGAATGCTCCAACCCTGGCGGTATTCAAGGCCAGGTTGGACAGAGCCTTGGGCAACATGGTTTAGTGTGAGTTGTCCCTGCTTATGGCAGGGGGGGTGGAACTAGATGATGTTAAGGTCCTTTCCAACCCTAACTATTATATCATTCAATGATCCACCTCATGGTTAATACTTCCAGTAGCACAGAGAGTTCCTGAACCAGAGGGTGCATTCAGACATATCTTAAATAGTCATTGGTGACTGTATTATAAAAAATTTGTATAATGCTAAATGGGAATCTCTTCATATTTTGGCCATCTGCAACATCCTATGATACTAAATTACCTGTGTTTCAAGTTTGAGTTTATAAACTGTTGCCAGATACCTTCAGGACCATCTCATTCTTGTAATGAGAGAAACACATTAGTTCCTTCTTTACTGTGACATCCATGTCAGAAGGCCCCATTTATCTTCTCTAAAGTGAACTTTAAACAGGGAAACAAAGGCAAAATGACATACCCTGGAAAGACAAACTGAAAAGCTGATATAGGGGCCAGTTGCAATTCCTTTCCACTTCTGACACCAAATCCCAGTATTTCAGATCAGTGTAATGGGGCACTTGGACTAGCATTACTGCAGTTTCCAGTAGTATGGACAGTAAACAAAACTCATCCTACTAATGGCTATTTTTAAGAGATTCTGAAAAATGAAAGATGACAACAGAAAAGAATTTATCTATTAGGAAAAGACAGGCATCTTCTGTTCTTTGTGTGTGTGAAAGTAGAGGCTTGAATAACCCACAGGAGCTACATAGACACTCTATGTGTTAACCATAAAACTGTAGTTTACTAACCATAATAAGCTTACAGGAACATATGTACTAACAATTGCTATTACTGTTGTCAATGCAAGGATGCTGCATGAGAACAACATTGTGGAAAGACATTATACTGTTATTTTTGGGAAAAAATTAAGCACGTTTAGTTTAATTTCTCTTTGTTAAATCCTTACAAGACTAACAATTGAATAACATCTTTGCTTAGAGCAGTGACAGAAAAAAACCATGATTTTTCTGAGAAAAAGGGAGAGGCAGTCTAAAATTCAAAAAGCTAAAATTAGTAAATGTTTAAGACATTTTGAAAAAGTAGATTTAGGATTAGAAAAAACAAGATTTGAGCAAATGATAAAACAAAGAAAACAAGAAGTGACAGCAATTTCACATATTACAGGTAAGAAAAGCATGAATATATTTCAAAATAGTTTCAACACAGTGCTAAGAGAAACTAATGAAGAAAAATTGGGGGATGGGAACAGAAAAGGAGAACAAAATCACAAATCTTCGTAATAGAACATGTGGAGGGAGGGATGAAAATCAAGGTACAATACTTATAACTTTATGCTTACTGAAACGGCTTGTAAATGATGCATCAATTTTTTCTTAAACGTGGCTAGTGCTAGGTGTTTGAGAGGAAGTCACAAGAAATCCTACAAGAAAGAGCTGCAGAATAACTTGATTCTTTTTTACTCTTTTCCGTAAATTTGGTGGCTAGTTTATTCCCTAAACATGAATTATAGTCCTGAGCCATTCTTGCTGATTTAACTAGAAGATCAAATACCACATTCCTAATTAAAAAAGAAAAAAAAATAAAATTCTTAGTCCTGTCTATGGATGTCTCTCCATCCACATAAATGCTTCATCATTTTTGATACCTATTAAATTCTTGGCATCAGTCATACTTTGTGACAAAGGGTTTAATGGATTAGAAGTTTCTGAAAGGAAACACTGTTTTTCAAAGCACATAATTTAACTTTGAGCTATATTTACTGAATGGTAGTTGTCAACCATATACTTTGCCTCATCAGTCAGTATGATTAGTTGTCCAATGCTTCAGTGCTTTAGTGCATCTGTAATAGGCTATTACTTAGCTAAAAAAAAAAAAATAAACAAAATCTTCTGTGGTTTGGAAAAAATCATTATCTAGTTTGTTTTAAACCTTTGGCACCATACAGTCTGCATCTTCTGAATTTCATTTGTTCACGTTCTGAAGCCTTTTGTCAATAGCTATTTCAATGAGGATTTACTATTTTCAGAATATCCACAGCTTATTTTCAAAATGAAATCAATAAGAAATGTTGAACAAGAGAGAGAAAAACAGCATTACAGAATCTACCCTGCATTTCCCTTTCTAATAGAAACCCATTTTATGCTGGATGGTGTCAGCTAGGAAGATCTTATAAAACCTGCTTTCAGATTTATTTGCAACCTCTTAGTTGCCAAGTACTCTGGATTGGTGATCAGTAAGGGATGTATCTTTTGGTTTGTTTTTTTTTGTCAAACCATGGCTTGTCCAGGAGCACTGCAGCATGACGCAGGTGGCTTGAAGACTGCAGCCTTGAAAAACCCTTAAAAAGAATGCACTTTTTATCTCTCAAGAAGCAAATGATCTGCTGAATACATAAAAAATAGATAATATATCTTATCACTGGTGTGCTTTTAAGTTGCTTTAATAACACAGAGGAAAATGACATATTAATTTACTGCTTGCAGGGATTTTGTTTTGTTCTTTTTTCTGTACAAACATTCATTACACATAGGAATATGTATGGTATTTGTCCAGACAGATACTACTTCAAAAGAAGATTTCAGACTGCCACATAATGCAACTTGTAACTAATGGGGCTTTTAACCTATGTAAATTTTCTAGAGTGGATCCTCAGGATTTGTCATGAATGGCATTATGTTAATTGGATCGTCGTCTGCTGTGTCCTATACTGTTCTGCAATGGTGCAACTGGACAGCAGGAAGGAAGTCTTATCCTGGCAGCTGTGCTTTTAATCAAGTTGATCCCCCTGAACAGAGTACAAGAGTTTGCCTATTGTGAAAATAACAAAGAATTCCAAGAGCAATCAGCTTCCCAGGGACAGAGACAGGCAGAAGAGAGAGACGTGCTGAGCAAACATTGTGGTGGGGGCCAGGGATGAAACCTAGAGCCAGCCCTCTAGCAACGGTGGAAAAAAAGACTTGTCCTTAGGATGCACAGACAACTATGAAGAGTTCACTGCATGTGCAAGTCCTTGGGAGTTGTTGAGAGAAACCCTAAGGAGAAAGATTTCTAACGATAGACTGATGCACAAACTCTTGTCTTTGCTCTAGTCATTGCCCTTAGCACTGATTTAATTACTTCTTCATTCATCTAGTTAATATCCACTAAAACCTAGTTTCTGAGATTAAAAGTTAGTTTTCTATTTTTGTGTGATTTCCTCAAAGTAAAAACATAGCCAAAACTACCCATGTCAACTCAGGATCCCTACATGCCTTGACTACTTTTAGTTAACTTGTTAGCTCTTTGCCAAAGGCAGTTTTGGCAGTAAACGGGTAAGTGTAAGGTAACCAGACACACAGAGAATCACCTTTCCTATGTACTAGTGGTCTAAGGCAAAGCTGATTTTTTTATTGAGACAGAACAGCTTGATTTCATCATTTAAGAAAAATAAAAATGTAGAAGATAAGGACTGAATCCCCCAAAGGGCAAACAATTTTAAATATCATTCCTATGAGAACTCTAGCACTGGATTATCAATTAGGCAAGACACTTTCAGGACAAGACACTCTTAGGGCAGCAGTATAGCAGCAGGTGAATGGGGCTTTGCCAAGAGCACACACGAGACATTGCAACAGTCTTCAAGACAGACTGTGGACAGGACAGCAGTCATATTGGACTTGTGACTGTTCTCAACCTTTTGTTAAAAGTAGATGTTCTGTGCCTTTTTCCTTCTCACTGAGATGAAAGACCACAATGGAGTCCTAGGTACCATGGTAAGATCTTTGCTGAGAGTATCTGATGAAGGTACATGGCATACACTCAAAAAGTGGACATATTTCATTTCCTCCCATCAGCCCCTCAGGTGTCAGACTAGAGAAAATGTGTTGGGAGATGAGGGTGGATACACACCGTCTGTGCCCAAGCCCAGCCAGGAACTCGGAACCACGCAGCCACTTGCTCACTACCCCCCCTTCTTCCTCCCCCCGCTCCCAAAGGGATGGGGAGGAGAATCAGAGGAATGTAACTCCCACGGGTTGACATAACAGCACTCCAGTAACTAAGGTATAATACAAACCACTACTGCTACCAATAATAATAATAATGATAAGGGAAATAACAATTGCTCACCACCCACCGACCGATACCGAGCCTGACCCAAGCAGTTTATATACTGGGCATGACATGCTGTGGTATGGAATACCCCTTTGGCCAGTTTGGGTCAGGTGTCCTGTCTCTGCTTCCTCCTGGCTTCCCCTCCTCCCTGGCAGAGCATGAGACTGAGAAAGTCCTTGGTCAGAGTAAACATTACTTAGCAACAACTAAACACATCGGTGTTATCAGCATTGTTCCCAGACTGAAAGTCAAAAACATAGCACTGCACCAGCTACTAAGAAGGAGAAAAAATGACTGCTGTAGCTGAACCCAGGACACTCACTAATGCAAAGTCATAAAAAGCTATTTCAAATTGTTGCCTGATGGACCATACTTGGCATTGAAACTTCAGGTGGGCTTCTGTCTCAACCTGGTCAAAAGACATATGTGACTCAGACCTGGACAGAGTCCATATATTTGTCACCTGGTTGGAATTAAGGCACAAACGAGGCCAGATGCTGAAACTCTCTAACAAACTCAAGTGTTTATTCCTGGAGAGATCAAAGCAGCAAAAGAGAGAAGGGGCAGGGGACAGAGATAAGACAAGAAATGTTGCAAGCAGATAGTCACCACCCATGGATCCAACAACTTGTTGTTGGTCCTTTTCATCCAGGGTGTTGCCCGTGGTAGGAGCTCACCTTTCAACCTGAGACCTGCCCTCTTATGTTCACGTTCTTTGGGGTGTTATCCATAATTTGCATGTTTTAGCGAACATATGCACATTTCCAAAGTTGGGGTTCCAAGAGGGTCCTCTGGGTGGTCCCTTATATTGTGCCTGTCCTTTGAGTCAGCATATTTTCACTGTCCTGTAGAGGCTTATTAGCTTCGAACAAGGGGGTCAGAACAATCTTGCCTATCCAGTATCAAAAGCTAACATCCTTGTTGTTTGTTTTGTTCATGGTGTTTCAAAAGTGGTGTTTGAAACAGGCTCAGTTTTCAGGCTCTCACAGCCTCCTACCTGCGATAGCTGACCTGCCATTGCTGCCACAGAAAGCGTCAAGGAAACACAGAACTGGACTGTGGTAGATGTGGGAGGTGAAAAAGACAGGATCTGCAGTTTCAGTAACACTCAGAATACAAGCTATGAGGCCTTGATACTGAATAAGCCTTGGGCCGATAAGCCAGGATGTTGATGTATCAAAGAATGTCAGCTGAAGGCCAGGGAACATAGCAAGATGTGAAACAAGAAGGCTGAACTGTCGCCGCGTGAACAGCGTGTGATCAGCATTGTGATCGGGCTATTGCACAGGTGTTTAACCTACGGGTTTTTCACAGAACCCAATGAAATTGAGTGTGGCATGCCCGGGCATGTTGAGAAAGTACCGAACGAGGGAATAAAAGGGCTTAATTGTAATAAAGTTTGTCTCGGTATCCTCACTGACCTGAGTCCGTGCCTTTAATACGCCACAGGTAGACATTGAGAATCGATGAAGGCAGCGTTGTTCATGAGGAAGAAAGAATAGATGACAGCAGACAGACCTAATGTGTCAGACCTCTGGCTCCTTTGGAAGTTATATACTATTAGGTTCCCTGAATCAGCCTTCCACTTCCAAACTTTTAGGATACTGTAAGTTCACAAAAATTATTTAATAAGATATGCATTGTACCTAGGCAGAAAAAGACATTATCTTAGTTGAATGGGGAAAAAAAATCTTTAAATGGTTAATCATATTGCTGAGCAAGTCCTCCTTCTTGCCTTCCTAAAAACAAAAACAAAAAACCAAAAAAACCCCCAACAAATACTCCTGTAGTTAACTGTATGGGAATTATTAGATTTACCGTGTAAAAAGTAGAATTCTGGAAGCTCAACAGAGGCTAAAAATCCCTTTTTGTTGTTATTTTTAGGAGTACAAAATTTATTAGAAAAGCTACAGAGCAAAACAGAGATGATTCTAGGAGGAATTTATGTATGTTTCCTTTTTCTCAGTGATAGACCCACCGTAAGGCTATGTAAATTGAAGATGTGTAACCTGGATGACAATATAAGAAACACAATGGTAAATAAGCATGAGTTTTGGATGATATCTTTCACATCATGAGAATCAATAAAGTTGAAGTTTTTCCGCTTATGTTTGGACTAAGCAAACATATTAAGGGGTTTACTTTAGATTTTGCAAGGTTTAGATTTTACATGATACGAGAAAACCCAAGTTGTCCTTCAATATCCTAGCTTTGAAGCAGAGGTGGCTGCCTGATGAGGAGTAGTGCCAGAGGGCATGTGCAGTGAACACCACTGATGAAACTGATGGCACTGTAGGAGGCATCATACTTAAAATAAATTCTGTCAGGAAATACAGGTTAGACACCAAAGTCAGATATTGATGCAGCTATTTTCTGCCAACATGAAAAGAAGCTGGAGAAAGAGGTTGGAAAGGTGACAACATGGTCAGAATGCTGACGGACTAACACTTCTGGGGAAACATCCAACAAAGAAAGGAAACAAGAAAGCAACTCCTTTTAGGGACCACAAGATCTTGGGCTAATCAGGTTGAGCACCTTCAAGAGAGGAGAGTTGTCTGAGAGAAATAGTTATAGACTCCACTAGGAACAGGATAAAGAGTCTCCCACAGAGCAGTAGCTGCCACTTCTTTCAGCCCTGAGATCACACTCAACTTCTGTGATTCCCCCCTTCCTGCTTTCAGATCAGGAATCACTGCAACAAGGATCCTCAAGAAAAGCATATTTTCCCTTTGAAATTCAGGTAGGAGTTGTTTCCCTCTTGAATTTCAGCAATACAAGAAATCTGGCATAGAGGTAGGAATAAGTCTTCCAGTATGCTAACTGACCATTGTAAGCTGAGGAGACCTGCAGAGAGCATGAACTTTCAAGAAAGTATTAACTCCTGTAATATAATGTAGGTAGGAGATGCAGTTTCATTCAACCTGAGCCGCACAAAGACCTGACCTTTTTATCTTTGGTGTAGAGGATTTAGCTCTCAATGGAGATAAGCTTAACTGAGGTCTTTTATTGATTCAAAACTCGTTCCTTCAGATGCCTTCTTCCTAGCAAAGAAAAAAAAAAAAGGTTCAGTAGGGAAAAGTAAAGAACAAAGTTAAAGGCTGGTAACTGAAGTCACTAAAATAATCAAGGTTTCATGGCTGTGGATGTCAGAGCTGCTCCCAGCTCTGAAAAGAAATGTCAGGAATTGATCACTGATAAATTTTAGTGGCCTTTGGCTTCATCCTGAGGTATGATCTCTCTTTACTTTAAGAGAGTAGGATAGGGCTTGCAAGTAAAACAGAAATGTAGAGATTCAGAGTCGAGTAGGGTTGACAGCATGTGTTCCTAGAAACAAACATTTTAATGAAAACTTCAATACCATTCCAGAGAGTCAAAGCTCTAAAAAGCACAGCTAATTGTGTGTCACAAAAGTAATAATAAAATGCAGTCAAATAGAAACAGAGTCAAATAATAGTTCTGTAAAGAGTAAAACAAATATAATATTTTTAGTCCTTTTTCTGAACCATAAAACAGACTGGAGATTCAGTTGACAAAAAGCACTAATTATCCTGACTCAGGGAATACAATGAATCCTCAGGAAATGCACATTATGAAAAAGATGGTCTGCTCATATATGTTCAGGCAAGGTTTCAGATTTTTGGCTGACTTGGCTGAAGGAACTTGCATAATTAGAACACCTGACTAAAGCTAGTTAGTGTCAGGACTAATGTTGTTCTTCTAGGTAAAGAACTAGATTGTGCTGCAAGAATAAGGCACCAAGCAAACGAGGAGACTGAGAAATACGATTGTGGGGCAACCATAAATTATTCACACTCCTGGAAACAAATCCTGAGATTCAAGCTATCTTGGATTCAAAGAGGATTTATAAATAAAGTGGAGAAGCTTGCCTGCTGCAGGCTTCTGGGATATCAGAATGCAAGAACACTGCTACTCTAGCAGAGAGAAAGGACATAACCATTGTGCAGAGGCACAAAACCTTCAATTCCTTTCAGACACATTTAGCTATTATTCATACTGAAGTACTAACCTTTCTCACCTTTGTGCTTCCTTGTAAAGCATGGCAGGAGGCTAGTGAAAGGATGTCTTTAATGATATGAGAGTCTATTGCAAAACTCAAAGACTTTAGAGATTACAGGAGTCATAACTAGTTCCACACACAACGTGTCCCAGAGGAGCATGGAAAGTGGGGACAATAAAGGACAAATGCAACACAAACAGTGCTCAGGAAATGCCACAGTAAAAAGATGGTAGTTTGAAGAGATAAAAATTTCCCCTCAGAGCAACAGATGACCTGCTTATCCTCATCACAGTATTCAGAGTGCAGTATATAGCCATAGTACATTTCATAACCACATAAAATAACCACAATGAATCACACCGAGCTTTATATGTATGCCTGTACTCAGGTTATCTGTCAGCTTTGGTTTACATTCCTTCTGTGTGCCAAATACAACATCCTAGAAACAATACTACCTTCTTCACTTGGTGTTATGTAGAGAGATCATGAGATCTCTTGTACAGCATAGTGACCCACTAGCTGGATTTATAATGATAGGTACAGGTCATACCCAGGTTTTCCTTTCTTTGTCCCTTCTCAGACTAAAATTAGCATTGTTCTCTGAAACAACTGTCACAATGGATGCTGGAGTGGACTATTATAGTATAAACTCCCCACAGTGGCACCTTCTTCCTCATCCATCACTAAAGCAGAAATACTGCACTACAAGAAAGCAGGAGACTACATTTTACAGCTGGTGTTTGCAAGGAAAGGATCAGATCTTAAGGGGAACATCTATCCCAAAATTAGAAAATGCCCCTTTACACATGCCAGCAGGAAGATTATCTCACAATGTTCCTTTCTGAAGTATTTAAGGTTATTGACCTGTTCTGTAACACCTGAGTGATGTCCTGGCTTTTCTTCTGTAACTGTTACAAGGTGCTATTCACCACTAAATGTTAGTAGCTGGAGTTTAAAAACACCTATAAGAAAACAAAACCCACACAAACAATCCACTGGACATTTCTAAAAGAAGGCATTATCTGTTTTTTGGTCCTTGCTCTCTGAAAGACATTAGTCACAGTCGGACTTTTTCATAACACAACCCAAAATTTTCTACAGATGTGAGTGAGTCAACCTTGTGTTTTTAATCACCTTTCTCAGCAATGGACTAATTCTGATCATTATGCATCTGGAACACTTACGATGCTAACCCTCACTGCTGGCATTTACTGTGAAGGTTCAATGCCACAGCATTGTCTTTGTTGTCCTAATAGTACCTACGCTATTACACTGCATGTTATTCAAGTTAAGCACTTGACACAAAGCTCCTCCAGAGGTGCTGTGTGTGGGATGCCATACTAATTCCAGAGACAGCCAAGAGACACAGATATTTTCTCCTCCACTGCCCTGTCAGTGTAATCTAAATGAGCCGAAGAATGTGGGAAAGAAGGGTAATAAAAATATGGCACCAGGGAATCTGTGGGTGCTTAATTACACTTCCTGATAATTTCCAGAGTCTGCAAGCAATGAAAATGCACACTCAAACACACATACATGCAAGCATAGAGGAAAATCTTGCAAGTTTAATAGATTATTAAAGGAGATCTGTTATGGAGTTTATCCACAAGTCTCATGTCTGCTGTGCTGAAAAGTGGAGTTACCATGAACTAAATATTAACTCCTCTGTGCTCATGGTAATCACATAGGTCTGGAGAAGGTACCTGTCTTCACTGCGTCCAGCTGCTTGTCCTTGCCACCAACACTGGATCTCAAATCCTCTGAGCCAGCACAGGATTTAATATAGAAAGACATAACCTCATGTACTCACAGACTGACTTGCTTCCTTCCTGCAGCTATGGGTATCACCACTGTGACCACCCTGTCCCCCTCCTTGCTAGCCCCAGAGCCAGGAGCTTTGCATGAAAGAGTCCATGTGCAGTGCTCTCCTCTCTCCCTGATTCTCCAACCTGTTCTCCACATCAGCTCCCAAACCCTGTCCTGCTGTAAGACACAATAAACACCCACTGGCTCTGTCCCCAGAATCTGCTGCAGCGTTTCGACTTGAGCAGGGAGGGGGAGATCACAAGTGACCACTCCCCATCCCTGCTTTCCTTTGATGCCCACTGACACCTCCCCCTCCACCCCATGCTTGCATCTGCAGTGCCTGCCTGTTGTCCTCTAGCCCTGGGGCACACCAGCCATAAGACAAGAAAAAGCAACTGGCTGGTCAATAAATAAACACTTATCTTTACTCCACCCATTTTCCTTCCCATTTCAAACAAAAAGCCTCAAGGAGCTATTCTGTTTACAGCTATTCTATTAAAATAATTTATAAATAAAATAGAAGAATTTGCCTACAGCAGGCTCCTGTGGCAGATCAGGATGCAAGATCCATGTGTAGACTTCTCAGGAGTGGATTAAACCACCTTTCAAACTAGATTCTGCCCTTGTGCTGCCATTTGACAACCACAAGTATCTCATCTACATTACTTTCTTTGTTGGATGGCTTTTCAGTTTTCTCAAATCTTTTTCAACCAATAACCTAAACCTGAATTTTGCCATAAAACCTGTATTTATTAAGCTTTGTTCTCCAGCTGTGCTTTCAATTCTCATCTGATATCTGTATCTTACTGTGATAAATGATGCGCAGAAACAGAGTAGGAATGCCACAACTCAATAAAGGATGTACTACTAACACTTCTACAGCTGGAGAACTAAACCAGCAAGATAGGCCAAGAGTGGCTGCAGAGGATGACTGTGGGGCAAAACTAGCATTTAGCCCTCACCCATCTATTCTCAACCCTGCACCTGTGTGCCACATCCTCATTTATCAAGCTCAGAAAGAAAGTCTAAAGCTGCACTTCTCAAGCCTGTTCATCTAAATATAACTTTTAGACATTAGGATTAATCTCATTTGTAAAAGCTCTAGCCACAGTTTCACAATTCAATTTCCAGCATCAGCCATCCAGGTCCCTTGTGACTTTCAACAAAAACCTGCATCAGGTTCAGTTTTGGTACTTCTAACGTTCAGTAGACCCATTTAAGACCTTAAATATTGACTCAGAGCTGAGCAAATGCTGAGTCCGTCAGTAAAGCAATGACAATTATTGTATTGAAATGAAGGGATTTTTTACAGCTTGTCATATAGATTTTAACTGAGGGACACATCTTAGCTGTTTACTTTGATATTGCTTCTTCCGATAAGCAATATATCAGAAAATGTATTCCTAGTAATCAAAGCCACAGGGTGTTTTAAATGTGAAAACAGGAGTAAAATGTTTATTTAAATCAGAGCCCCACAAGTGGTGTTAGAAACCATGAACAGACCATGGATGACTCTAATATGATTTATACTACAGACAATGTTGTTTCATGC
>NW_009931387.1:18577-24618 GCF_000696875.1 Nestor notabilis | reverse complement strand
CATGGCAATGCAATGAACGGTGCTTTCCAGGGACTGCATCACTGGTATTCCTGCAGATGTTCTAAGACAATCGCTCTCATAATCGAGCTTTGCAAAAATAACAAACTGCTGCTAACCTGCTGCTGAATACTTATACAATAACATACAAAAATTGTTGTTCCATTTAAAAAGAGACACTCCTCAAAACTCGCTAAAAAGATGTGCCCTTGCTTCACATGAAAAAAAAATGTGTAAACCACAAAAAATTTAGACTTTATATGTCTGTAGCACCACAAAATACCTACTGCTTCAGGATTTAAATCATGTATCTATATAATGTATAGTATACATGTATATAAAATATATAATGTAAATTGTATATATACACACATATATAAAATTTAAATCCTAAAGCAATAGGAATTTCTTTTTCTTTCAAATGCTGTTTTATCATTAAATTTGACTAAAATTAAGCTTAAGAACCCATTCCTGCAAACACAAAATCTGTCATTTCAGCTAAAACCTTAATAATTTCTCTTAGCAAAATGAAAACTGACACCAGAATTCATCCTCTCCCCAACATCATGGTGGTTATGAGGCTCAAGAAAAGCTTTGTTTTGCTATTATGAGTATTCAGCTTTTCTTTGGATTCTCACAAAATCCACCTGATGACTCAGCTGATGAGTTCTAATTTAATAAGCCACTGACTTGACTGCTTGCAAGCAAGCATATACCACATCATATGTGCAAAGCAGAATGTTCAGTGATATGATCAGTTCAGAAGTTCTTTTTTAAATCAGTCCTAATCTGAGTTATTTTCCTTGAATATGTCACTGCAAAATTAGCTTTCCAAAGCTTGAAACTAAGAAAACTTGAGAAAACTGAAAAAACATCCAACAAAGAAAGTAGTGTAAATGAATTCTTTAGTAGAAATGTTGAGTACAACCATGACAAAATATTTTGTGAAAACTGTGCTGAATTCCAGTATAAGAGATCAGTTTTAAATATTTAATTTGCTGAAAGGCATTTTCTCAGCCAAGGGAAAGGTCACAAGTTTGAACTTCCCTAGAAATCAGTGAGTCATGCAAGCTTCCATCCATACTAAACCAGGGTCAGAGCATTGGCATAAATTCCTATCCAACTAGCTATAAACTAAAACTGCTAATATAGAATCATAGAATAGTTAGTGTTGGAAAGGACCATAAGATCATCTAGTTCCAACACCCCTGCCATGAGCAGGGACACTACACACTAAACTATGTCACCCAAGGCTCTGTCCAACCTGGCCTTGAACACCGCCAGGGTTGGAGCATTCACAATTTCCTTGGGCACTCCATTCCAGTGCCTCACCACCCGCACTGTAAAGAACTTCTTCCTTAGATCCAGACTTCCCCTGTTTAAGTTTGAAGCCATTACCCCTTGTCCTACCACTAGAGTCCCTAATGAAGAGTCCCTCCCCAACATCCTTATAGGCCCCCTTCAGATATTGGAAGGCTGCTATGAGGTCTCCACACAGTCTTCTCTTCTCCAGGCTGAACAGCCCCAACTTTCTCAGCCTATCAAATATATGGATATACAGTAAAATATCAATAAAATGCATTTTCAACAAGGCTAATATTTAATATTTTACCATTTTTCAATGAATCATTCACAGTTTTTCTTGACGACCAAGTTCTGTACATATCTTCATAGAAGAAAAACTACAACAGAGAAAAAAGTATTAGAAAACAGTTTTGCGGAACTTTTGGGAGGGGAGTTCCTATATTGGACAGTTGGTTTTGGTCATAGAAGGCAGACTACCTCAATTTTCCTATGTATCATTCTATTTTGTTGGCATAATATATTTATCTTGAAAGACTAAAAATAAGGTCAGTCACCCATGCTCATTATCTAGTACTTTGAACCTCAGATCATACCCCCAAAAAACTTTCGTCACAAAACATTCAAACTTCTTTTGAATGAAGTGCTTCAGAATTTTCACCCTCATAGGGCATCCCAAACCTCTTCTTAAGGTAATTTTTTTTCTAGAAATTTCTTAATTTTTAGAATGAGAAATCTGGTTTTACCAATTCACAGACAAAAACCAGCGACAGCTGGGTGCTGTATTGAGCTTCTGAATAAGGCACAAAATTTCATTGCGTCTATTTAGAATTTTCTCTGTCTTCAACAGGTCTGCGAACCCCTCTGTATATCTGCATTTCCTACCTTTTTCTTACAGTGTTGGTTATAACATGCATTTAGTTTCTGAATGAAGCTGTAGAGTTTATAAACCTTGGTGGGTCTCTGTGCTTTCATATCCTCTGGGTTAGATTATTAGAACATATGCAGCTTGACACTCTAAGATGTCCCAGAAGCCATAGCAACTGTTTGGTGGTGCGCTTGAAGAAGTGACTTTTGTCATGTGCAACTGTGTTGTGACACATCAGAACTTTAATATGCTTTTAAATGCAGTTTGAAGTATGTTCGCTCTCCTTTAAGGATTCCATGCAATTACTATTGCTCTCTTTGAGCTCTAACACTACAGCAGAGATCAACTAAAGCACTTTCATGCATGGTCTACAAGTCATCACTGAGCCTGTGGACACCAGAGACTAACGCCCTTTGAAATTAAAGTGAGTTAGGAGTGTAAAGGCAAGCATCCCTCAGAAGCTGAAGGTAAGGCATTTCAGAAAAGTATATTACATGTCATACCATACTTTCCAAGAACACTACTTTGTGGGCTTATAGTGGATAGGGCACAAGCCACCAGCTAGTAAAAACCCTGTGCTCAGTTAGTCACAGCACTCTTCGCCTATAGTCCCTGTGGGCAATAAGAGGAAGTTTCTTACTGAGGCAGGCACAGTGATGGCGTTGCTCTGAAAAGGAGGTCAGGCTCCAACAGTCTGCCAACATTGTTCACTATGAACACATGCAAAGTATCTCTATAATAGAAGCACTAGAAAGAAATCTCTGAGATTTCCACAAGACCAAAACAATATCATTTTATTCTTAAAATAAAGGGAGATACAACTCTGAAAACACAGTCAGCTCCCTATTATATTCAGGTAATGTTTATGGTGTGTGGGTAAACTATGTGTAAATGACAAACTCGGCCAGGTCCAGGTCAGCAAGGCGTAAGTGACTTAAACTCACTTAGCTTAAACCCAATGCCCAGTGAATGTGATTATTCTGCTTCTGGATCTGTCATAGGTCTAGCAACAATGTTGTTGACAAGAGGTTAAATTCAAAATAAAAGATTAGCATTACTTCATTATTTTTTTTTATTTCTAGCTGGAATTTGAGCTACTGATTTTTCTGGGTGATGAAAATTAAGTGTAGGAAACCTAGTAATTTCCACTAGAGTACAACTGGATTTTCCAATAGCATTTTACTCCCATCCACACTAGAGCCATGCTATTCCTTAAAAGTTGTTTTTTAAATAGTATAACACAGACACCCTAAGGCTTTACAAATTAATTCAAAAGCTCTTTTACAAAGCAGCAGTGCATTAAACTGTGCTAGAGTTTACTGTTAGTAAGAAAAAAACTATCAAGCTATGGTCATAACACCCTTTATTTAAAATCCTGTTTACAATCTAAGTCACCTGGAACAATAGATAAAATCAGAGAACACTGTGTAAAAAATGTGGGTTTTTTCATCAGCTGTTTGTTGGGTTTTTTTTTTTAAATCTCAGAAAACTGCTTAAATGCTATTCAGGGAGCACATGCTGTTAGCTTTAAGAAAATTACAGGTTTTGTGGTCTAGTTGTGCACTTCTAAAAAGAATTTCTGCAATTTATCCAGCATAACATGCTTTTTTAAAAGGGGTACCTGATCAGAGGTCATTTTATGAAGTAATTAGGCAATCTGTTCAACATTTGGAACCAGATTTGGATGAATTTTTTTTTTTAATTTCTTTGGTTAAGGCACACCACAAGCAGAATACAACAGCAGTTGTTGCTGTTTCAGGTGAAAGATACTGGTAATTGATATGACTGGAACTGACCATCCTGTTATTAATTCTAGATGTATTTACAATTTTAAAGTACTAAAGGTCAGCAATGTTTTCCCCCCACAGCTAACAATTGTTATGTTTCACTACAGCAATACAAATCCTCCCTGTTGTCAGTATCAGTGGATTTACAGAGAATTAAGTGTTGACAGGAACAATTTCTCAATACCAGGATTAGTACTGCAAAGCTTCCAGGAGCCCCCTGACAATGAGCAAGACACTTAATATGAAAAGTTCTCAGATTGGGTGCTAGGACTTAACCAAAATTTGTTTCTTGAGTTGGCACGTTTCTTCATAGTTTTTTCTGAGCATATCGTCTTTTATTATCTGTTGTGAATGGTTGTTAAGATTAGCAAAACTGCTGAGTGACAATTTCAAGGCCATAAAATTTTAGTGCTCTCTACTCTATGTAGCTCTGACAACTCTAACTCGTGTAAAGTTTAATTTCTCTTCCAGAAATAAAACAGAGCAGTGAAGATCCTATTGTTTTATGCCCTGGGCTGTCAGGTAAAGCATATATATCTTACAGCATTTACCAAATGGCAGGCTTCTCAGGAATAAAGCTGGTAATTAAGTGAGCTTGAAAATTAGGTAAGTGAAAATCCCAGAGTCACTGTCAATATACTGACTACAGTCAAATGACTGAAAGTTGTTTGTTGTGTTAACACGAGAATACTCATATCAGGTCTGGGGGTGTTAGTAGAATGTAACAAGTAAATATTTTAAGCTAATTAGAGGACAAAGAGTTCATCTCTCCATCTGTTGAGACCTGGCACTGCACACAACCTGGAACTTGTTCTAGCACAAGGTCAGCAGAGCGAGATGAGCAGTTTGGCAAGAGCCTGGATTCAAAGCCAATGCTTCTGCATCACAGTGAATTTCACCCATATGAAGCCATTTCTGAGTGTCCAGATTCCACTTCTGCTAAGATCCCAGTCTTAGCGTAACAAAGGATTAGGAATGGTGAATTTATAAACTCACAGGTACACAGGTTTTGTAATCTGCAATAATGGCATTAGTACAGCGGTGTGTAAGGCAGCATAGCAACATTTCACAGAAACACAGAATGGTTTGTGTTGAAAAGGATCTTAAAGATCATCTAGTCCAACCCGTGTGACAAGTACAGCTGGCATTCTGTGACACTTGTCTCTCCCATCCAGTTTCCCATTCCTTATAATTTTTCCAAACCTGAACAAACTATACCAGCAAGATTCAAGAACAAATGTTTAAATAGACTTCGCAGAGCTCAGGGAAGAAAACACCTTCCACATCTTGGAAAGAAAGATTTATTTTTTTTTAAATTGAGAAATAATACTTTATCCTTCTGAAAAAAAAAAAAACCAACAAAACAAAAAAAACAACAAACAAAAACCAACCCTAAAAACCAACCAGTTAGTGTTTGAATACTAAACCAAAGCTCTCAGCATGGGTTTTGCTTTGTCTTCTCCATCCTACACCTAGTGCTTCAGAGACCTTAATTATTTCCATTTGACAGCATTCCCAATTACCTGGTCTTACCTTTTCTTTACCCACTAGGAAGGAAGGCCCAAAGAAGTAAAATCTGAAGCTGTCAAAAACATTCACTGATGGGGGACACCCAATTTAACAGCATTAGAGCATCATCCTCCTGAACACTTAACATTTCATACAACCTTGTATGTTCAAAGCACAACTTTAAGTGATTTCAGCCACAGCTGTGTGCTCAAGGCTTCCACAGATCTGCTCCTGGATATCTCATGCTGAGCACACAGAAACATAAAACTAACTCACAGTTAGTGGCCAACTGTGAAAGAGCTGATATTTTGCTCTTGGCTCTGTTTGAATTTGCTTTGCTTTTAAAAAGGACTAAACCAGAGCATAATGCACTACACAAGCCCGATTAATTTCTAAAGCACAGTTAATCTTGTAGGCTAATTACCCATGTAAAGAAGGACTGGGGGAGGCCAAAAAATATTAGTAAGGTTTGGATTTGCTTGTCTATTTGTTTTAGAGGGATAAGGAGCTCTGTGCAAAAGCAAAGGGCTGTAATATGTCAGCGGACTTTTGACAGTGAGATAAAGAAAAGGGTATGA
>NW_009931387.1:0-18546 GCF_000696875.1 Nestor notabilis | reverse complement strand
AGGGAAACTTCAGGTGACCTGTGAATGAGGGCATTCAATTCCCTTTTTAAGATCTCCCATAAACCTTCAATCTACCATTCCAGCTGATGTGATCTTTCATATTCTCCTGTCCCCATAGACTGACTGACTTGCCTGCCCCCACAAGGCTACTTTTGCAGCAGAAAGTACTGACTCTGTAGGGACCACAACAAACCCTCCCACAGGATGTGAAACAGGATGGGGGAAGACATGGCAAATGCCACTGGGGGAGCAATCTCCCCTCTCCCAGAAACACATAGCACTGCTTTATGCTCCCTTAGCAGCAGTAGCAGCAAGCCTGGCTCTGTGAGGCTGTGAAGCAAAGAGGCAGAGTGTGTCTGCACAGCAAATGCTGTTCTCACAGTTGGTCCCAGCTTCCTTGGTGACGAGCGACAAAACTGAAGACCCTTCACAGTGTCCCAGTATAGCCTTTCCAAGGGATATTTCATTGCAATTTTTCCACTATAAGTTACAACGTACTTTTTCCGTGCCCACTGCTGACCTTGCCTCCATATACATATCCAGAAGGGAAGGTAGGTAGGCGGAAGAGTAGAAAAGATTTAGGTTGTGCAGAAAACATCCTTTCAGGCACTTCCTCGTTCCCAGCCACTTGATTTTGCAGCTAAGTATAATTTTTTAATATAAATTATTTTGGATGCATAGACACCAAACACATCTAGCAAATATTAGAAATCTCAAAAAACTCTTGAAAAATACCATATCCCAATGCCTGAAAAAATTAAACTGGCAGTCAGTCTTCTTTGCAGGATCTCTCCATCCATCTCTGACTAAAATTCAACAGAATCCATAATACCCTTCATCCCACATTCAAGATAATAACACCTGCATGCTAAAGAGTCTCATTAAAGTTAACAGATGGCTTGATCATGTAAAGTGCAGAGGAAAGGAGCATCATGGAAGGATTACTCTCTCCTTTCTTGTGTTCCTTGTAGTGAAGGTAACACCATGTGCCACAAATACTCAATAAACCTAATAGGTAATGTCGCCTGCCTCCAGAGTAACATGCAAGAAGACACCTTCGAAGCCCTAAATCTATTCACATCTATTGGTTGAACTAGGTTTTCACTTTTGTGGTTTGAGAAAAACAGGACTATCCAAAATAGGAAGAGACCGTTAAGGAGATGGTACCACATGAGTCTATGTTCCCATTTCCTTCCTCAATTTTCCACTGTTACTGTACAACTGCAATTATTGTCTCTTTCTCTAGAATTGCCTACTGTGTTGTGTATTTCTAATTTCATATTCAGAAGAGCTGGGTAGCTTTGTGGATACTGTGCTCTGTTACAAGACATTTGGGACCAGAAGATGCTATGAAGCTAAAGCTTGCTAAACTGCCTATGACATGAATGAGAGCTGCTTGCAGAGACGAGAGACGGAGGGTGACCTCAGTGAATACAAAATAAAACAACTTTAAAAGAAGGTTTGTCTATAAGAAACTGGATCATTAACTGACTGTGTAACTTGAAATTATCTATGGGGACACATGTATGCATATATGTAGAGAAGAATGCTTAATGCATCTAGCCTTGAAACATCAGTAAAAGCTCAGGAAATGCCTGAATTTTATTTTTGTATTTATTTCCTCTGAGAAAATTCTAGACATCTTTTAAAGGTTGATTTTTCAATAGAACAGAAGCATTATTCACCCATCACAAATTCTGAAAACAAGTTTTTGGGGAAAATGTTCTCAGTTCAGCATCCAACCTCTTTTCTCTGTACTACTTTTGATGCATGCTTCTACAGCCCAATTTGCATGTCATCATACTGCCTATGTTTTTTTAATTTATCTGTTTTAGCTCCCCTCTCCTTTCCTCTGAATAAATCAGAATTGGTTGCCTAAATATATAGGGTATGATCACACATTTCTTCATAAAGACTGAATAAAATGTAATTTTTAGAGGCATAGTTCTACCAATTAGGATCAAATTTTTATTTCTCCAGTCAGACCCCAGTATGTAATTGTTCCAAGGTTGAACAAACTTATTTTACTAAAAATTGCAGTCACTTCATGTGTCTGAATTCTTACTCCTATTCTCCTTCTGGTTATCTGTATTTTGCTGTTACTTACAAGCCTTTGAATCAGAGTCCCTTCTGTCTCAACACTATATTAATGCTTAATATCCTGCTTATTCTGACAAACTCAGAATATAATGTGGCAGGATTTTATAGCATTTGCATTCATTTTGACCCTTATTCCAAAACCTTCCTTTCAGCCAAGTTGAACTGGGGTAGACTTTCACCTACCATTTATAGGTAGTTTAAGATAATTTTAGAAATTCTTCAGTAGATCGTCCAAGTTACAGATTCAGTTCACATCTCACTTTTCCTCCTCATAAGTGCCAGCTGCCAGTGAAGGTTCTACATAAATTTGTCACTCTGCAAACCAGGATTCCTCAGTACCTTCTCTACTATTGCAGCTCTGGGCTGCTGTTGACTCCTGTAGGCTTTGCTGGAACAGAAGTTTTGGGACATTGAACAGAAGTAATATATTTCCTTATATCTCCAGTCTAGCTTTAACCTACTGCACCCTCTTTCTTAAACTGGCATATGAAATGATGCCAACTGATTGGAAATGCAGGAGGAGAGTAAAATTGAAAGGAGGAACGGAAAGTTTTTGAGAAAGCGTAGGAAGAATAAGCAAGACTGAAAACTGAGATAATGGTGGAACCAAAAAGGAAATGACATTTGCACTGAATGTGTGTGGGAAGTAGGGGACTTGGGCTGATGAGGGGAAAGGGAGGGCAAGACCTCTTGTTAATAATGAGACTGTGTGAAACAGAAATTGGGAGCAGGGAGAGAGTCTATTACAGAAGAATAAAACAGATCAGTAAAGTGGAAATCTGTAAATGACTGGGTAAAAAACTGAGACTGGCACCCTGGAGAAGTAAACAACAGCTTAGATTTTTTCAGTCAGAGAAATTTAAATAGAGATGAATGTGACAGATGTATACCAAACACTGAACAGCATACAGAAAAAACATCCATGAACAATGCTATTTAAGTCAAATTGCAATTAATTAGTCACTGCTGAAGTAGTAAATGAATACAGGTGGTAAAATATTGATGTACAAGTTCTAGGACTTGTGTGGGCAGCCACAGACACACAATTTCAGGAATACACACTCCCTCGAAGCTTTTATTTCACACTTAAGTTTTCATATTCAAAAAGTACAAAGGACACAATTTAAATAGAGTGGGAGCTGCTGTAAGAAATCTGGACTTTCCTGTATCATATATTAGATACTTCTACTTGTATTCAAAGATGCAATCTGCACAGCTCAGTAGAAGTGTAGATTCAGATCTTACTATGTACCTATAACATTCTTCTCTTTGCACATAGTCAAGAATGATTTCATAAACCTTGCTGAAGCAGTGATTTTCACTATGTACATAAGTAACATTTGGAAAATGTGACAAAATCCATTTACACAGATACGAGATTGTAAATTGGAGTAAACATACTTTTGTTCAATCTAAATTTAGATTATTTCCGTAACTAACATTTCACAACAGAAAGGAAAAAATTCTGAAGGCTTTTTTTTTTCAGTATATCACATCACAATGAATATTCCTAAAATAAAGCCAGGATAAAAGACCTAGGGTAGCATAGTTTAGAGAGGACATTTACAAGTGGTATAAGAGTGTATTAGATTGTTTGACCTTTCTTCTCCCTGGTGCATCATGTTATCTGAGAGATAATGATCTGATTACAAATATGACCATGTACCTAATTCGATCACTCTGACCTTGTAAAACCATTAAATTAATTTGCAGTATATGTAGTGTATTCAAATACAACCCCACATGGCATTATCAAGGCTTAAAATGAAATAAATAGAAACAAATTTTTGGCACCAGGTTACCTAATTTGCATACCATATTTAAACAAAATCGAACCAGTAAATACATGCACTGAAGCTGAGTTAGGGCTATTGCTACAATTTTCTGTCTTTGAACTGACAATTTTTGTGATCTGCTCTGAAAAAAAATCTTCAAGCCATATAAATGTAAATTTTTGCATATAAGTACTTACCAATATTTCTTTAGGAGAAAATGTTTACAATATCAAATGTTTAAGTGCTTTCAGATAATGAAATCATAATAAGTGCTTTTCAAAATAACTATTTAAAGCTCTGGACAGGTTTTGCAAATAGTCCGTGGTCTCAAGGCCTGCAAGTCCTCATGTCTTCATAGATGGCCAGTGCACATCAGAATTTAACCTTGTTGAGCAAGTTAAATAGTTTGGATGCATGAATGTGACAAAATTAGCCTCTTGTCCCATGGTTTTATGCCAACAGTCATGTAAGATTTGGAACAATTTAAAATCATATTACAAGGTCAGCCAATACACATTAGTTTACATTGAATTCAGTATACAGAAAAAGGGAATACCAGTATAATTGCAGGTCTAAAAATCTGTAAACTCACCAACTCAAGGAAGGCTATTTTTGCAGCTCTACCCATTTTTACCCATTAATATTTGAAAAACGAATTTTTCGTTCCAAAATTTTGTTCATAAAGACATACTTACACTGCAGTTATTGAAATATGTATGTCCACATGCTGGTTTTACCATGAATTAATTTTAGCTCTTAAGATTTTGTTTCGTTGAAAAAAATTCTGAAATTCACAAATTATAGGGCAGCCGCATTTTCAGTGTAGAATATTCTGTCTTCTTCAAAATTTATGTAAGACTGAAGTGTTGTTGAACATCAGCTTTTGAATTCTTTGGCCAAATAAAGATGCTGCCCCAGAAGTGATTTTTGGCATTTCTCTTCAGCTAATGAAGCAGTAATTATGGATGCTTTCAACCAATAAAAATGAGAGCAGTCAGTTTAGCCAAATTCTAAACATCTAGATGAGAGTACTTATCATGCCAACCTCTATGCCACCACAACTATACATGAAGTGGAAAAAAAAAGAAGAAAAATCAGCTTAGTGAAAATTTACATTTCTGTAAATTTTAAGGAACAGCTCAGGCAAGTTACACTGAGGTAAGGCAAGTTTGGGTACGAAGTGTAACCAAAGAGTGATTTCCACAGCATGAGAGAAAGAGAGAAAAAAAGACAGAAATAAATAAAATTAAAAAAAGACATAACCTGTTACATTATTCTTATGCCCTCTTTTCCTTTTATTCCTTTCCATATTAAGATGCAACGTACATTAAAAACAAAGAAAAAACAAAAAAAACCAAAAAAAAACACCAAAAAGAAAACTAACCAACCAAACAAAAAATACCTCCAAAACAAAAACCAAAACAACAAACATTATTCCAGTGAAAATTATGTTACAGAAATTATTCCAGTGAAAGACTATGCTGAAGGATTTTTTGTTTCTTTTTCCACCGATGTCATGAGGAAGAAGCTTCTGCCCTTTAAAAACCAGTTTGTTCCAGGTTTGTTTGGAAAGCAATTAAGGGAACAATCCATATTAAAATGGCCATCATTATTTTCAATTTAACTAAAAATATGCATAATTTTATAAATCTATGACAGCATAATTATTCCAACTATAAATGCTTCAGTTCCCTACCTTCCCTGCAAGTATAACAATGCTATCAGTGATTAAATGCAAAATAAAATCCAGACTTCCAATTTAAATACTGCCATAAGAAAAACAATTGTGAAAATCACATATCAAGGCAATGAATTAATTCTGCTCACTGAGAGTGAGAATAAGCAGAAGATGTATCAAATTAATAATACTTTAAGCCATAGACTCATGGCAATTCATGGCTAGGTCATAATTCTGAAATTCTGAACTCCTCATTTATAGAAGTTTTCCTGTAAAAATTCATAGTAATCAGAGTTCCTAAGTATTTGTTCAAGGAAACACTAGCAGTGTTGACACTAACAAGCATGCTGATAGTGTCAGATATCACTAATAATCAACTGCTAGGTGGGTGAACTAGAACTATATAAATAAGATATTTTTTTTCTGATCAGCGGAGGTAAAAAAAAAAAAGAAAGAAAAAGTTTGTTTAAGATTGACTACTTAGCATTAATCTAATGTAACTCTTTTCCTATTGTTAATGAAGCTGAAAAAACCTTTCTTGTCACTGTGAATTAGGAATAAAGAGAAAAATAAGGGTTAAAATGGCAGACTTGGGGGAGATCGTGGTAAAAGTCAATGGTTACGAAATCCATCCAGGCTGCTGTACAAACTAAATCAAGAATTATAGCAACCCTCAACTCAAGGAGAACTCTTAGTCTAGTGGAGTACTAAGGCAATAAGTCTATCAATTTTATTGTTGGCAAAGTTTGTTTTACTGTAAAATACTCCACATTGTTTCATTCCACATATATTTTTAACTCACAACTCTGTCCTGACCAGAAACTTTTGCAAACACTCTAAGCCTCATCAAACTACTGAAATACTTTGTGGCTTATTGCTCTTAAGCCACCATGTGTTGCATGTTGTAAGGAAACCAGGTAACATGCTTCAGTGGGAAAGATTATATGAGGCCCATATAAAAATAAGAATTTTGTTGATCTAGGATAGAGATGATACAGGTTTAGAAACTTGTAGCTGGCCTTTCTACATCCAAAGCTGACCTTACCTACTAGACTTTCTGAGAAGAGGAAAAGAAGACACAAGACCATCATCAACATTTAGTACTGACCTGATACACAGGTTCAATTTCTCAAAACTGTTCATGAAATTCCACTAAAGTGACATTAAACTATCAAAAGGAGAGGAAGAGGGAAAAATAAAGACAGCATATATTCACCACTCAGTAGTTGCTTTGTCTTGGTAGGCAGATTCCATTATTTCCCTTGTCGTCACATTATGTGATAAACATTTCAGTATACTTTCCATGCAGTGGTCTTCTCATGGGTCTGATGATTTAGGGACAATAGCTTTTCTTCCCCCCCCCATAACAGGCAAAACACTTCTTTCAACAGAGGACCTCTTCCAGTGAACTTGCTTTTGTGAAAGCAGACTTTAAATTTGTCATGTACTTTCTGAGAAGAACCTGGAACACTTAGATTGTGGAAAATACAAATGCCTCAAATACTTAAACTTTAAAAATTATATCTGGATTCTTCTTTGTTTTGTTTTTTTGTGTTTTTTTTTTAAACTGAAATTCAGTGCTAGGTTATTTCATCTGGGCAGAAGTTTAATTCAGGGTCAAACTTGACTCCTTCAAAAGTTCCATTCACTTGGCTGCTTTCAACAGGAAGCTGCAAGGAAATGGGGAAGAAAATGAATACAAAATTGAAGCAATTTATTTCCTGGAAATGGTAATGTCTTTTAAGACAATGGAATTTTTGGGCTGCAGCAAAGCTGGCAGCACAGTGCTGGCTGCACAATTTCTACCACCCCAAATGTCATTTACAAACTTCAGTAACTCTAAAATGCCACCTTACTGGTGGTGAATGGATGCAAATGCCTCTGCACTTAACTTTGGTATCTGGATTCTGAACTCCGTAAATTGCAACCTCGCTATAAAATGAGGGAAGCTTTATATCACAATGTGCATAAAGGAGTTACTGAAAAAAAAGAAAAAAAACCAACCCCAAATACTGCATCTTGCCTGTGCTAATTGCTTATGTGGGCTAAAGAACTATTACAAGCTGAGATTATGTGCCTTTTGTTTGTTAACACAGGAAAGCCCAGGGGGAAGGGGAGATGTTGTTCTAGTTTGGTTTAGAAAACAAATATATTTGTAAGAATAGAACAGAACATTTTTATACATCCTGTGAATCGCCCCTGGGAAAATTATGTGTTTAGAGGCTGTGTACTAAGAAAACAGCTACCTGGTTTCAGCTAACAGTTACCTGATCAACAGAGTCAGGCCCAAATTTTAAAATAGGTTTTGTAATACATATATGCAAATTCATGGAAAATTTCGATAGATAAGTAAATCGTGAAAGTCATACTCCCTTATTTCAGTCAAAACCCCTGTAGAATAGAGTGGAAATTATATAAATGGAGTTCTACAGAAGTGGTATGGGTTTCTGAACAAACCATAGGAGCATCTACAGCATTTAAAGATAACTCAAGATGTCTGGAATACATCTTATCCATGGGCTTTCAGCTCGTGGGGCCTTTAGAGGAAATCATCTCCCTGACTTCAGTTTTAGTTACTTTATCTTAATGTGAAACACCTCATGTTCAACACCAATAAATTAGCATTTTCTCAGGTTAAAATTATTATAAATCCATTCAACTGTGTAGGTAAGGAATGAGTACAATTAGCTGAGTCCCAGGGGTCCTCAGAAGTAGCATATAAATCTCTGCACATTCTTAAATTGACAGTACTTTGGCAATCACTACTGAAAGGGCTCTAAGGAAAGCCAGAGCCTGCAAATCACTGTACTGCAGAGCACTGAGAGAAACCTGAGCATGTTTGCTTGGTCTGAATTGGATTGCCCATAAACTGTGCACAAAAACGTGGCCCACATCTGTTGTTATAATATGATTTCAAAAGGAAATTGATTTGAAGAAGTGTTATTTTGTAAAGGAAAAGGAAACAAGGAGGACTCTGTAAGCCTATGTTGCATTTCTCCAGAACATTTTTCTGTGCAGCAAAATACTACTTTCCAGTTATGTCTCAGCATCAGGATCTTGCCCGTTCCATCACTACAGAGACAGTACTCCATCCTGGACATTGCAAACAGCCGTCAACCAAGAACTTCTGAGACAAGTTTAGGAAAAGATATTGAGACTCATAGATGTAACCTCAACCAAGCTAGAAAAAAAAAAAAAACCAAAAAAACCAACCAAACAACATTAAGGCTTTTCACAGGAAAGTATTATGCAGGAAAGTATTTCTTATGGTGTCCTAATGAGACAATGTGTTCTCAATACATTTCCACAATCTCTGAGACTAATCAATATCAGTAACCTGATTGAAAACACAGGAATAACCTACAGATTCCCAACTCATGCAAATACTTTTTCCCTATTTTTCAGTTGTTCAGTATTAGTCTGAGACTCTAACCTAGATCCAAAATCAAGGAAAATCGAGTAAGGAGGTTAACTCATTGCATGTCTGAGGCTTCTCTCTCTTCTGTTATTTTTCACTTTTTTATTTTTATTTTATTTTTTATTTCATGGATGGTTGAAAACTCCAATTTGTTGAAACCAGGAGGAGAAAAGGCTTGGACCCATTAGATAGCTACAGAAAATTAGTTTAGAATTCACTATTGGAGCTCTTCTACAAAAAGTTAAAATGACAACTGCAGTAACAATAGGACAGAGAGCTTACAGAACAGCTTACCTCCAGTGACCAAATATATGAAAGATTACTGTGCTTCATGCTCAGTGCATGGTTACTGTGATGTGTTATGCTTGCTTATAACATTCTTTCCAGATAAGGCCCCTCAAAGGACTTCTGAGGAGGGCTACCTTGCTCTCCGAAGAGCAGACAGCTGCTGAGTTAATAGATGTTCTGCTAATAGGGTAGTAATTTCACATGCATAGCTGTAGGATTTTATAAGTTTTCTAGGGAAAGCAGAATTTCTTATAAGTTAAGTATGATTTTTGTGCAAGTCTGTCGATCTTATCTGGAGTGCCTGACATCTTAACGACTCCAATAATCTCAGTAGAGACACCTATTTCTGAAAAGCACAGCATGTATCTATAGCACCCTGATCTGATAATAGCACAAAGTTAGCAAGATAGGAATTCTCTCAGGACATTATATTTTCACCTGTATGTTCTTGCACTGGAACAAATAATCTAGAAAGGTTGTGTAGTTTCCATCCTAGGAGCTTTTTCAAGACCTGACTAGATAAAGCACTGAGCAACTTCTGAACTCGAGTTGCCCCTGTTCTGAGCAGAAGATTGTATGAGGGATCTTCTGAGGTCTTTTCCAGTCTCATTTTAACTATGATCCTGTGTAAGGTTGCCCACTTTATTTAAATTTTGCAGCAACTTTTGCTGGTGCTTGTGCAAAGGTTGTAAGTAGACAATAAAATCTTCTAATGTTGTACCTATCAACAGGTCATCTGAATATACGTGTAACTTTATTCTGACAGAAAATGTCTGCTAATATGGTCCTTTATTTATGTTTTCAGTTTATTGGTTTTTTTGACCAGGTTGGATGGAATAAACTCAAAGCAAATTTTGCAATGGATATTTTGTCTGTACAAGCATACACAAACTGTGTACCATGGGCATTCACTACCTGCTTCAAAATATCATTTGCATTTTGAGCTTTGCAAATGATCATCTGAGCTGCATGAAGCAGCTTCTGGTTCTCTCATTAGACGGTAGAGACCTGAAAAAGAAAGGCTGCCAGATCAATTTCAAGATCCTTGTACTTCTGCTAAGAGAGATGGAGAAATAAACTGGGAATAGTCACAATAATATAAATGAATAAATAACCCCTTCCTTTCTGTTTGAGTAAATTAGCCCAACTAAAATGTGCTGTCTGGAGCATCTCTTCCTCCAGTGCAGAAGACACATACATGCCAGAGCTCTTAGCTACTTACTATGCCCTATATGCTCTATCCTTCTGTTACAATGTGCTTTACCACATAAACATGCTGTATGGTGCATGTTGTGCAGTTGCATGTTTGGAAATACTTGAAACCTCATTGGCTGTATCCAGCCTGCACTGGTTGAGCCTGCTTTGAGGAGTGGTGTTGGATAGGATCATCTCCAGAGGTCCCGCTCCCATTCACTGGTTCTCTGAACCAGAGTAATAGATGATTTGTAGCTTTTGAAATTTAAGTCATTATTAAGACAAAGTTTCTAGATAGAAATAAGAGCCTTTACTACTCCAGCTAGTATGTTATGCAGAACATTAAAAATGAAAAGAATGTAGGATGTGCCTGAACCTAATTATTTAAAAGCTGAGAAATGTAAATTATGTGACTTCCTTGCAAACTTTTAACACGTTCATGAAAGGTGATATCTAAAAGGTTCCCTGATATCCTTATGCAATCTTTTTAACTCTTTAATCAGCATTACTCATTAAATCATACAGCTATTCTAATCACACAGTGAACACAATATCATCTATCTCCTTGTGATCACAGATTTTGATCCAAAAAAGACATGGTTAAAGATTAAGTTGTATTATTTTCATCTTTACAACTTGAACAATGAAATTGTAGCTACTATTAACTTCGAAGTGGTAGGTTTGAAATACTTCAGTGTCTTTAAGCTACAGAAAAAAATCTTCATAGCAATTTCTATATTCAAAGCACATGTCCAAGCACCTGTGCCTGCAGCTGTGATTACTCAGCAGTTATTTAAAAGATGCTTCAGGTATCTCAAGTTAGATCCCTAGATAATGCACTTTCAATATCCAATTTTGAAGATTTCTGCTTAAGTAATTTGCCCTTTCTCATATACCAACTTTGTGGCAGAGGCAGAGACAGAAACCAATTTCCCAAGCTTACATTTATCTTCCTTAACCTTCTGAGTCTTTTCTTTTTAGACAGTCTCCCTTATTCTCTGCATAACACTCAACTTCCTTATCAAATGAGGCAAGGACCCAGGTGTCTCTGCTACAGAACCTTAATTCATCCCAGCGCACTGGACAGATGTACCCTGTGTAGTAAAAGGCACATGCTGTCTTTTGGAACTGTGACCACTGAATAAAGAGATCACCAAAAAGAGCACAGTCTGAGAGCTAAATTATATTTGTGCTAACAACCCTGTTTTAACAACAACGACCATATTTCCTTCCAGCACAGTGCATGTGTATGGACAAATCCCCTGTGCCTCTCAACATTTAAAACCAGCATGAAAAGGAAAAATCGTATAGCAACAAACAGAGTTCATTTCCCTTACATCAGCAAGGGCTTTAAATCTTTTACTTCCACCTTTTAAGCCAACATATGACTGTAGCTGTAACACTTTTCCATATGGAGCAACCACTAGATGGAGAGAAACTGCTCTTTGCTAAGGAGTTTCAGTGATTTGTTGATCACAGACAAATAGCAAGGCACCACCTCCTGAGCAGCGTTGCAGTATTAGCTGCATATAACTTTTATCATGACCTAAGCCCTACTTATATGTTTTGGTTCTTATCCTTGTCATTTCTTGTGGCTAGTGTTCTTAGACCTGAACAAATTCCAATACAGTTTAATGTTTGCTACTGAGCGCTCTGAAACTAATTTAAACTGGGGAAATTTGACATGGAGTTCAGGATGGTCACAGCTTTATTCAACTACACAGAATTTTTTCCCCCTACTTTCAGACTGATCACACTGGCCAGTCACATTCTATAGGTCTAAATTAACACTCCTCTAGTGGCTCTCAAGGCTCTCAGCTTGGTCTTCAAGGAACGATTTTTCCTAGGTTATCAATTAAGTACTCAATAAAGGAGGAGAAAAGAAATACAAAAACAAATGTGGAGGAGCTGTGCTAACTCTGTGATGTATCTCTGCGTAAATTCCACTTACACTGAAAGAAAGATTAGTGAAAAAAATATGCCAAAATAACCCCCACTCAAGATGAGGTCCCTAACAGGCAAATTCCATATGTATTTATAAGAACAACTTGTGATGATAGTTAGATTTCCCAAGGTTTTCTGAGAGGGAATAAAAGACTCATTGCACACAGAATGCAAGCAAAAAGAACTGCAATGCTCAGTTGTTCTGTTCTCCTTGCTGTAGAGGAGCAGTATTTATTTTAAATCCCACTTGACTTGATCACACTTCCAAACTGAAAATATCTTTATTACTTGCTGCATGCGTGACACAATCACTGTTTACAGTTTCAGATTAAAAGTGTACCTTCAACTTCACCAGTGAATTACGTATTTTTAACAGTGTTGTTAAAATCTTCAGTCTAGATATATAAACTGATAATGATTTTTATTTTTAAAGAGGTTTATTTCATTTGAATTGTATTGACAGCATTTACTTATTCTTTCAAGAATTCTGTGGGCCAGAATCATACCTGAGTTATGAAGTTCTATATTAATTTGTTTAGTTTTAAAATAAAATTACTCAGTCATTCCTAAAGATTATAGAGAACTGATGGGCATGTTTCTGACAGAGACAATCTCATAAGAATGAAGTGAGTCCTTGCTAAACTAGCAACAAGACTAACAGCAATAGGAAAGGATGTTTGAAAGCACCAAAGCTGAGTTCCTGTTTGCAGTCAGCAAGAGTAATACCAGAATAGCTTTCTGTTGCTGAGGAAGAACAAGACCCTTAAATAACCAAGAAATTTTGACTAGAGGCAGAAAATATGCTTATAGAATCACAGGTGGTTTGGGTTGAAAGGGACCCTAAATATCATCTAATTCCAACCCCCCTCCCAGGGGCAGGGACACCTTCCACTAAACCAGGTTGCTCAAAGATCCATCTAACCTGGCCTTGAACACTGACAGGGATGGGGCAGCCACAGCTTCTCTGGGCAACCTTTGCCAGTGCCTCACCACCCTCACAGTAAACAATATCTTCCTTATATCTAATTTAAATACACCCTCTTCTATTTTAAAGCCACTGCTCCTTGACCTATCACTACATGCTCTTGCAAAAAGTCCCTTTCCAGATTTCCTGTAGTCCCCCTTTAGGTACTGGAAGGCTGCTTTAATGTCTCCCAGGAGTCTTCTGTTCTCTAGGCTGGACAACCTGAAGTCTCTCAGCCTGTCATCATAAGAGAGGTGCTTCAGCCCTCTGATCATCTTTGTGGCTCTACTCTGGACTTGCTTCAACATGCCTACCTCCTTCATTTGTTGGGGGATCCAGAGCTGGATTCAGTACTGGTGGTGTCTCACGAGAGCAGAGTAGAGGCAGGCAATCACCTCCCTCTACCTGCTCTTATGATTTGATATGCCCAAGTTCTATGGTACCTTTTATGATTAAAAGTTTGTTGCAAATGGTCTCCTATTTGCTACTTTTGAGCTCATTGACAGTGACCTCCAGGAATACACTCTAATTTCTTTGCAATAAAAGCATATTCCAACCAGCAATAGTGATGCTCCAGACTGAACTAATTGCAAGCAAAGGAAGTGTCATCAGTCAAAAGTCCCACTGTCTTGAGCTAAGCTTAAGCATTTATGTTCTTTTGCAGAGGCCATTCTCCTTCACCCACTTTTGCTTCAAGACCCTTATTTCCCCCTTTGCTGAAAGGTCTTTATAAAGGCAACAATCTTCATTTATACATGGAAAAGGTTTAGTGAGAGTGAAGAATAATTTCTGTGAAGGTGAAGATTTTCAGGTGTGTTTAAATGACTCAGGAACCAAAACCCTCACTAAAAATGACACAATGGCATTTGAAAATACACATCTATTCTTTCTTTCCCCTGAAAATTGAGGAATTTCTGCTGTAGGTTGTATACAGCCAAGAATAGTAATGAGTGGTTCCATGTTTCTTGAAGATGAAGGACTCATCTGCTGAAACGTGAAATAATTGAAGGCAATGCATATGAAAAATATTGAATTTCACTTACTAGGTTACATTTTCCCGCTGAAGAAGTTCTAAATTTGCCTAGACAATCAGTATATAATTGAACAGAAACAGCCTGAAATGAATATTTCATTACAAGGAATTTTTCCCTCACCTGTACTTAATAAACCAAAAATTACTTTGAGTTGCTTGTAAAACTAAAACAAATTTGGGCTTTTACACTCTTGTTTTCTTGCAGCTCTAGTACAAACATTTATTCCAGGCAACTAGCTACAGTTGTCAACTAGCTTATATTTCAAATTTAAATGCATCACATCACCAGTCTAAATAAATTTCAAGCATATAAAAATTACTTTTGTTATGTTACTATTTTGTCTTATAAATGTTTATAAGTCTATCATAGACATAAGAAAAATAACAGTATCCCCATAGCAAGCACTTTGAGCGCCGTTGTGTTACATAGTAGTTATAAACAAACACATTCCTTCCCAGAAATTACTTAGAAGAGTAATTCCCTGTTACTTTTTTTTTGTGTGTGTGTTTTAGAACGAAACACCAATCACCTAAATTGCATGGATTTTTAAAAATATCTGTATAGAACCTCTGAGAAAAAAAAAAAGTTTCACTTCCATCTCTGGTAACAAAATGCATGTCATCACATTCCTATTATAGAATTGGGCATCACATTAATCAACATGGAAGACGAATGTTACCATCTCTGCTACAAGGCAGCACTTCTTAAATATTTAAGAGTAGTAGACATAACAGCACTGGGGGATTGCTTATATTCCATATAAACAGGCATATATTTATCAGTTAATTCTCATATTAAATATTGAAATAGGTGGTAGAAAGTATTGACACAAATATTCTTATGGGAAAAAGTTATTCCTTTCTGTTATACAAAGTATGAAGAGAATAACACATGTGTTTCAGTAAGATTAATCTTGAATAAATTTTCAGTTTTGTTTAAGGAAAGCTTTTTTCAGTCTTATGTTAATTGTACTGCTAGTAGTATGAATCCCTTTTGGTAATATTTAACTTTATACAAATCTCAATAAATTCAGTTCCATATCTTAGCTCTTATGATTCCTTTTTTGTTTAAGGAAAGCTTTTTTCAGTGTTACATTAATTGTACTGTCAGTAGTATGAATCCCTTTTGGTAATATTTAACAATATTTATGCAATTCTCAATAAATTCAGTTCCATATCTTAGCTTTTATCATTCCTTTTTCTTCAAATTATCAGTTAAGCTATATTAGTCAAGTGTTTCAATTACTTCCGGGATCTGTTGCTTATGGTAAGTCTATTGGCATAATAGGGGATCTGTCTTCTGTTTCTAATCTCATTTACACATATTTGTTCTTCCCACCCTCTTCCTTCCCGTTGTCTCCAATACAGATGATTTCCACTTGCATTTCAAAGGGAGGGAGAAAAGGGCAGATCCTGAAAGCAAGGTTGGAAATTAGCTAGCAGCTATTTTCACAGGATTTTTTCCCAGTTTTGTGTGAACACTCTTCTCTAACTAACAGAAAACAAGAATTGTTTCATAAGACAGGTTTCTGAAAATGAACCAGACAAAAATTCATTAAGGTCCTGTATGGATATCATGGTAAAGAAAATTTTCATATAATTTGTCTTTCACAAGAGTATCAATTGTGTAAAAAGCTGCCAACAACTCAAGGAAATAAGGTGCCTGTTCACTGAGAACAGGACAAGTACTAATGGGTTATATTACTGAAGCATGGCACATTTAGGATACCCCATAGGATACCGAAGTTAAACTGCTGAAATTTTCTTCAGTGGAGGTTTTCTGTTGGTTGTTTTTGTTTGGTTTTTTTTTCAGTTGTTATTTACTTAAGAAGACACTTGTCAAGTCAGTTTGTCAGAAAAAGGAGAGTGGTCCTGCTTTCATGAAAGCAGTAGGGGACTGAGCGGATGGATGTCATCAGCTGTTTTTCAGGTGGTCATGCTGTAGATGTCAATATGAGGTTTTGCAAAAGAAATTCAGAAGTATACCTGCAAGCTTCTCTCATGTAATGAACACAACTAGAAGTCTACTGAAGTCTAGTATATAGTTATATTACACCTAAAAATCCCACCTACGTACAATTCTAGTCTAATGTAAACGGAACTTTAAACACTACGAGTTTTGGCACCACAGCAGTGCTGTGGAAAAGTCCAGTGACAACAAGGGAGGCAGGGGTAAATAACCTTATAAATCCACTTAAAATAATCATGTTGAGACATAAAAGATACTTGAAATATATCTCTGAAGAAGAGACATCAGAAAAATTGAGATTAAACTTGATGTTCTGTGTGCTTCGAGTTCATTGCAGCAGCATGAGATCAGTGCCAGTACAAGTGGGAGCAGTGCACCTCCTGCAGTGTGATACGCCGACCAGGCTGCCACATGCCATCCCTCAGCACAGATTATCTGGCCAAGGAGCATACCAAACTGGTGCTTACCTATTACTGAGTCTTCACCAGCAAGCTAACTTAGGTACCCTTTCATCACTGTGAATGTTGCGTTCTCATGTCCTCAGTTTCACAGTAAGTCAAAGAAAACAGTGCTCTGTGCTCTGGCTCTGCACTGGGAGCTGCTGTAGGTTTAGAAGTCTGCATTAATTTATAAACCTCCTAATTAAATACAAAAAGAGTAAAAAACCCCAGTCACCACTAGATGTAGTATGAAGAGATCAAATCAAGTATCAAATGGAAAAACTATAAGGTATGTAATTGTGTAGGCAGGACAGAATGAGATATAGAGTCTTTGACCTCTGCATTTCTGCTAAAAATCTACATGCAGTTTTATAGTCAGTCAGTTATAAAAAGTATTGTGCCATTTGACACATTTCTCTATACCAAACTTCTAAAGGAAATCTATTCATGGCTATATTTAAAGCACTGTCTAAATGCCTTGACACTTCAAATCAAAACACCAGAGGAATCTAATGATTTTATTTCTAATGATTTAAAAAAGTATAAGTCCTATCTGGCTCTTCTATATCATCTTTCCACTGTGAAATCTCTCAGGAGTCATTTCTAAACCACAGTCTTCAAACCCTGATGGAGTTTCTAATGTGAAGTGTCAGCTTCTTGTTCTGAGACCAATTTCTTTTTGGTGATTTCCTTAGCATTGTCCATCCAATCTCAATTTGCTGTTCTTCAGGCTCTGGGCTGTTTGGTTTTCCCCTGGGTGCATGTATTTTTTTAAAAGCAAAAATGCAGCCAGTAACCAACAGTCACAATATCCATAGTACAACACAAAAGATGCATGTATCACTTCTGTAGACTCAAATAACCTTAAATTGATTTGCTCTTTTGTCCATATCAGAACAGCTGCATAGTTCAGCACAAGCTGAAATCCATCTAAAATTGTATGCAGAGCCAATTTTACAGGGCAGTCATCCAATGTACAAATGTAGGGCCTCCATACATTAATTTCTCTTTTTCTCCTAGACATAACATTATCTTTGAGCCCATCTCTATATCTAGGTAGCCGCATCCAGGATGAGGATGTCACAGGTGTGTCATCCTCAGTACCAGTCACAGTCCAAAGTCAGCCCTTGTACACATACAGCTTTTGGTTAAAGTATCAGATAAACCAGCTGAATACTTCTTGATGAAGGCTGAATTTCAAATATTAACCTCCTTTTTACACCAATGAATTATTACTATGCTCTGTACATTCAAAATTAGAAAAATCAAGACAGAGGGGAAAAAAAGATTTGCTTGTTGCAGTGTGTGGACAGTCCCTGTGAACTGCAGCAAACCACCTAAATAAGCATATTTACTAAAATGATTTTCTGGTGTAACTTTCTTCCCACACATCTAAATTCCTTTTCCTACAGTTCTTCTGTTCCTACTAGCACCATAGAGACCACACTCAGAGACACACTGATCGTATACAAAAAGAAGTCTGAAGAAAGTGGAAAACAAAATGAAAGGTACAGAAGTTAAAATACTTGTATATTTAAATCTGCTTGGATTTCTATTCTATTTGGAAGACAGAAATGCAGTACAAACTTCAAAATATTCAAGTTCTATCTTTGTTACATGTGCTTTTAAGTATAGACTTGTACTTCACAGGAAAGTGGGAAAAAAGGAGTAGGTAGCTCCAAAGCATCCAACAAACATCCACTCTGTCCGAGTGTCATGGATTGGTCCAGACTGCACTGGAAC
>NW_009931386.1:199781-206536 GCF_000696875.1 Nestor notabilis | reverse complement strand
CACGACGGCTGGTGACAAAGTGGTGTGCGTGGAGAAAAACCCCATCACGCCTCCGTGTGCACAGTCACACCCTTCTCTTACACACACAGATCAAAACCTGCACTGCAGAGCAGCTGCAACTAACCTAGAACCAGCTAGAGGTAAAACATACCCAAAACACTGGACCAGCTTATACAAATCCTGATCAAGCAGCAGCCGGGTTAGTCTGAAATGCAGCTTTTACTCCCAACGAGCCTAAAGCCTTGCAGCTGCAATTGATCTAGAGCCAGTTAAAGGTAAAAGAACCACTGGACCAGTTTATATAAACCCTGATTGAGTTAGTGTGAAACGCAGCTCCCTCCCAGCTAGCCTAAACCCTTGCATCAGGCTCACACAGGTATTAATACCTCCTGCCGCTGCACCTTCAAGTGGGGGTCTCTGATTCAGAAACATGCCCCTTTCCCTTTAGTTTCTGAAGCTGCCAGCACTGCAGGTGAATGGAGACAACTCAATAGTCTGTAACTGCAAAACCGAGGCCAGAAACTTGTTTCCCTCCACCCTTCAACATGTGAACTGCCTGTGAGCAGCCAACGGCACTACTGGACATGCAGCTCCAACACCCTGAGCTGACACTGATGTCCTGGAGCACCCAGGAGCTGGCACAAGGCTCACCAAAGCACACACGAGTCTGAGCTAAACCATCCCAGCACCACAACACTGTGGGCTCAGCACATGTTACTGAACCGTACGGTCATGCACCCGGGAGTTGCCGCCCTCCACGAGGAGCAGAGTTAGTCACGCTGCACAGGGAAGGCTTTTCCCATCAATGAAGATGTTCCTGTACTTCTATTTCTACACCACCTCTGAATAAAATAGAGGAAATAAATAATGGGAGAGTCACCAAAGAAATGGCACATGGTGATCTCTTGCTCAGTGCTTACGCCTTGTGCAACTTGTGGCAGAGATTCCTGCCGGCCCTTCGTCTCCAGACGAAGGACCTGGCACGAGCTAGGAGCTCAAATGAAACTAAGTAAGACAGACAAGCAGGAGCTCTCTCCGTCACAGAAGTCAGGCTCTGATACTCAACCTGTCACCTGAGGACCTGACATCAAATTGGGGTTGAATTGTGAGGGAAGCACCCTGGTTAGCTGGTGCAGGCCTGAGCAGCATAGGAGACGTGGTCTGGTGGGTCTGCACACCTTCAGACTAGTCCGAGAGGCCAGAGCATCCCTGGGTACCCCTAAAGAGCCCCGCATGCCTGTGGATGCTGGGACATTCACCCAGGAGAGCCAGCAGCCAGCCAGGGGGTGGCACAAAGCGACTGCTGTCACTGGGCTCCCTTGTAATGCTGGGAGGCAACGGGGGGCAAACCAGAGAGAAATCATTGATGTTTATAATGTTAGTTATTTCCCACAATTAGGGTGGCATCAGCTGTGACCCTGTGTCGCGCTGGCACGTGGATGCCCAGGTCACCAAACGCCTCTTTCCACCACCTCTCTAACTGAAAGAGAGGAGCAAAGCGCCTGTACGTTAGGCACGCACGCCATCTCCCTTCCACTGCTGCCTCTTCCACAGAGCAATCTGCCGGCTGTTTCTGTCACCTCTAAACGAGACGAGGTCCTGGCATTTCTGTTTGTCCCGTGCCACACACACCTATGTGGCTGTCTGGCTCCAAAACAAGCTATAACCTCTGCCCAGAGGGTATCAACAAGGTCCCTTTGCTGCTGCGAGACCCTCACATGAAGCAAAACACCCTCAGATGAAGCAAAACGAAACGTTTTCCTGTGTTTCTGTAGACACTCCACCACACTGAGAGATGGGGAGACACGAACTCCTCCAAGCTGAATCCCAATCCGAATCATACCCCTCTCCTCTTGAACCTCGGCTGACGAGGGCTCAGCCAGGCGCATTGCTCAGCTGCATGAAAGGAGCTCTCTTTCTCAGAGCCGAGTGACTCCAAAGACTTTCTGCGTTATGAGGAAAAAAGACAAAGTCTAATTCATTGATCTTGATACACAAAACCGTCACGTCACTTCATAGAGCACACACCAACTGCTGAATTTAAGCCCTGCATATTCATAAAAATAAGTTAGCCCATAAATTAAATGTTCCCTTTAGCTACCACTAGTGTTGATGTGCTATAAGACACACAAGCCCTCTGATTCATGACTAACCTACCAAAGAAGATAACATTTGCATATGATTATATTATTAAAAAACAACAACAAAGCCAAATGCTCCAAAACTGAAACGTGATCATTTCAGACAAAAGAGTGCAGCGTGGTCCTGTCCTGGAGGGACCTTGCTCTACGGGATGGCTCTGCCACGAGGGCGCAGACCAAATACTGAGCTCTGGAGTGTTGCCATCGGGCTGTAACACATTTCAGGCACATTTCTGGAGCCCCAGCGCTGTGTTCTGGGCACACCAAAGTGACTAAGAAATGTATTTACCGAAAACTCCTCCTTTACAACCTGGTTGTAAAGGGCGAGTAGATGCTTCCAAGCCCATGTACCTCAACTCCACATAAAACACACTGCTGCACACACGTTACTGATGCTACCTGGCATACCTATCCGTCACTCCAAAGACAATTTACACTCAGTCTGGGGCACAGGGAGAGGAATGGCTGTGGAAGGTGCATCCTAATGGGTGCCACACATCCACTGGGACATCGGCAGGGAAGGGATCATGGATCCTACAGGCGGATACCGCAGCCTCTGCTGCCTGCTACATGGTGTGACCTGGCTAACAGCAGAGGAAATACAAAGAGATGCTCTTTGGGCGTTATCAGAGCACAATATCAGCAAGTAGAAACCATATTTGCACAGCCAGGAATTAATCCCTCTTTCAGGTTAGTTTTCCTGTTCCCATTCTGTCTTTCACAGTGACCCCCACTGCTAGGTGCTAGCCTGGGTAGATGAGGTGGGCTGTGGGCTGGCTGGGATGCTCTCGGACAAGCATCAACAGGGCTGGAGCATGCCAAGGGTGCCCATCCAACACCCCAACCAGCTCAAGCAACAAGCTTCCTTGTTCTCCCCCGCCTTTTTCCTTTGAATGCAAAAGCATGATCAATAAGTTGCTGAAATAGCAAGTTTGTCTCTGAATACATAAATTGCAAAAATTGATATGAATAAATCTGCAAGTAACACACTTGAGTGTGGCACATTTTATCAAAAACCCCAAGCCCTGTGCTGGGTTCCTGTGCTTTCCGGGAGGTGGTGTCATTACACATAGCCAGGAACATCTGCAAACCCCCGTCTTCTTTGGTGTGAGCTGAATGGAAGCATGACCTCCTGTTCCTTGCCATGAACCTTGAGTTCACACTCATATTTTACATGTTACAGGAAGCCACAGCTCACCCCAGGGGTGCTGCAAACAGAATCTCGTAAGCCAGATGCAACACTGCTTCTTAAGGCACCTGAAGGAGCTGTATTCTTCATTCAAAAGCTTACATACTAGTAGCTTAAGGTCACTTCAGCTTTTGTAAAGAGTGGGACAAAACCAGGAATGCTTATAGGGTTGGGTTGTCAGCAGGGTAGCAGAGGGATTACAAGGAACCTGTGACTCTGCCTCTTTCTGCCTTTACTGGTAGTTTTTTTGTGTGTGAACAAGTGCCATACAACAGATTGAGGCTGGTATAAAGGCCTGGGACTGTGCAAGAGCACCCCGCTGAGCCTCAGCTGTGCTTGCAATTAGCAATAGGCATGAAATGATTATTGTTGTGGTGGCTGATGGCAATCTGAAGTGACAAGTTTTATGGGGGAAGTTGTAGCAGGGATGTTCAGCAAGTTTCTGCAA
This sequence comes from Nestor notabilis, assembly GCF_000696875.1. Classification (NCBI taxonomy): domain Eukaryota; kingdom Metazoa; phylum Chordata; class Aves; order Psittaciformes; family Psittacidae; genus Nestor; species Nestor notabilis. The sequence goes on along the minus strand of NW_009931386.1, from coordinate 202,758 downwards.
ACCATTAATCGAAAGCTGCAGCACAGTTTAGTCAAAGCTATTTTATGTCATTCCAAAGGTCTCACAAGGATGCTGAAAGAATATTTTTCTGCTCTCAGTGCCTCGGAATGGAGTTTTTCTAGGTCAGGGATTCTTTACTGCCCTATTTAGTGTCAAAAATACCCATTTGCCTCAAATTAGCAGAAAGCTTGTAGTTAAGGGCTAGAGATTAGGCATACAAAATTACTCAGCAGGTGACTGCTGGGTGGATTTGGGGGTTGAGAAGTCTTTAAAACTGACTACAAGACATTATATACTTCTGACAAAAGAACATAGTAATCCTACCTGCTTGCTTTAACCACTGTTGTTTGTCTATTATTACGTGCTTTAATGCTCATAAGAGCAAAACTACTGGTGATACTACTCAATTACCATAGTAACTCTCCCCTATGACCTCTCATTTCAGTACTCGCTTTCCAACCAGAACCAATCCAAGCAGGGCAAATCTATTTAAATCTGTGACACACATGCACAAGGAGGCTCTGGATGCAGGCTGGCTCCTTCCCTTTGTCTGGGACATGGACTTGTTTTGAAATGCTGAAAGGCAGCTTTGAAATGAACCCTTGAATTCAAGGTGTTCCAAAGGTGAGGGACGGGATGTCGGGCGGCTGCCTCTGCAGCACCCCAGAGAGGACACAGAGGTGGGAAGGAAGGGAGGGAGGAACGGGCTGGCCATGAGTCTTATTTCCCAAAGGAAAACAGAACCTGCTCTGAGACAACAGTCCCCTCTCTCAAAGTGACTCGATCAGCCAGGAAAAAGAACCAAAAAGGAGTTAAAAAATTACCAACTCTGTGTATCTGGTGTTTGCGTCCCCATCCGATGGGCCAGAAGCTCAGCTGGTGAAAGCACAGCGGCGCTGTGCTGATTTACAACTGCTGACAGTACGTGACAGCCGACAGAGCCGTGTCCGTCCCCATCCCGAATTGGGTATTCGGCGTTGTCACATGGATTCACGCAGCCACCTCCCCGTGGCAGGTGCTGTCTCCATAGGGAAGGTAGGGATGCAGCCACAGCGGCTCGGCACCGGGGACCAGCTCCATCAGCACATCTGCCAGTGTTGCGTGAAGACTTGCTTGGTGAATGGGAGCAGGAGCTCTTCGGGTGAAGTCTGCCTGCCCAAGGGACCGTGCTCTTGCTCATGGCATGCTCTGTCTGCATACACAGTTGGGTTTGTACACACGAAGGTGGCTGCAGGCCTGCGACCCAAAGATCCATGGAAGGATCATTCCTGTTCTTCCTATCTTCTGTGGCCACCAAAGTGTTCCTCTCCACCTTCCCTCAATGTTTCTTTCACTGTTGATCCCAGGCAGTCATTGCAATTACAAAAACTTGGTAAAGGCAGTAACCATGAAGCATAGAGCCTCATGGCCAATGTAATGTCCTACTTTTTGCTTTCAAAAAGAAGAGAAATGTTCCCAGCAAGCCTGAATGTTCACTGAAGGATACGTGCTCCCAGTTTGAGAGCCTCCAAAGGCCAACTCAACCAGGATGCCGGACATGGACGAGAGCGATGGTGGGATGAAGTGCGCTTCTTGCCCTGCTCCCAGCCAGCACTAGTGAGGTCTTGGTTGGGCTGCTACAGCTGGGTCCTGGCTATGTTCATCCCTGGCTGTGTTCTGGGTTTTGTCTTGCTGCAGAAGAAGATGTGCCATCCCCCAAGCTGATCCATAGCCAGGAGAGTGGGGAAACACAGGGACCGGGCCTTGGTGACACAAGTGTCTGAAGCTCTTGAGTTAAGACACATGGTGGTGGCCCCAGATGAGAACATGGGATAGCTGAGGCGGGTGAAGAGCCATGGTCCTTCACGCACACAAGCGGTTCTGGTTCCAGTTTCAATGAGGAGATGGGGATGGACCTTCTGCCACCCAGTGAAGAAGGAAGAGGCACATCTCTGCCCTGCAAGCATAAGCTTGCTGGATGGCGAGTGGAGACCTGCCCCTGCAGCAATCCCCATCCAGTGCATTCAAACTTTGTTCCCACTACTCAACAAAACCCATCCTTTGCGCCAGGTATCGCTCCACGTTGCCCTGTGTATGGGCTCCCCCTGCTCTGCCACTGGCTGGGGCACCAGAAGAGCCATCCAAAGGCTCAGCGTTTGGAGCTACAAAACCTCCTCCAGGGCAGAAGGACAAACCTGCAGCAGGCTCAGCCCCACAGGCAAAGAGCATCTGTCTCAGCCATGTCCAGGCTGCAGCCACGGGTGGCATCAATAATAACCCAGGGACTCTTTCGATTTACACCTGCCAAGGATTTCACCCATTCCCCCAACCCTGGCAGGGGCCAAGGCTCAGGGGACCGAGTATCATGTCCCTGCAAGCTCCTACGTTTTCCAGGAGCAGAGACATTGCTGTGACATTGCCCACGTTACCGAAATGAAGTTTAGCGGCTGCGGAGGAGCTAAGAGCACACGGCTAACCAGAAAATAAGCAATGAGTTAATATCGCAGGCATTGATCAGCTAGTCTTACAATTAATGCTTCCAATAAAAAGAGAAAAAAAAAGAAAAAAGAAAGCTCCCCCTTTTTATTCAACAGAATAAGAAATTAAACACTTGTGGGCTCATTCTAAAGAATGAATGAAATTGAATAAGCTACCTAGCACTTGAGATTCCCAGCGAGTGCTTGAATAGAGCAAACCTCCTGAGTTGAATGGATTGCCTTTTGGGACCAATTTGTCTCTTTTCACTCTTTATTCCTCCTTTTTTGCTGACAGATGTACAAAGGCGGAACTGCGCTGTGCAGCTTAGCTACATGCACCCACAGCAGCTGTCACTTTTGTCGAGCAAGTTAATCAAGCAAATGCCACCATATCCCACTTTCTATAAGGAACAACATGTTATAGACAGTAGTCTTGGGAGACGGGGAGGGAGGGAGAGAGACTTTATTTTAACTTTGAGTAGCTGCTTTTTTTTTGTCTCCCCCCTCTGTGTGTGTAAGGG
>NW_009931386.1:194714-199750 GCF_000696875.1 Nestor notabilis | reverse complement strand
AAAAAGGGGGGGGGGGGGGGAGAATGAAAAAAGCAGCAGCCAAACGAGGTAGCACAAACTGACACTTTTGTTTTCCCCTAGAACAAATATTTAATATGATTTTAACTCTAATTTGGACTGGAGGGAGAGCTGTCCGGTTTTAATTAAATTTAAAGGACTTAAGGGAAGGCGGTTAAAAAAAGAAATGGAAGCTTTTTGTTTGCCTTAACGCTTGTTGATAATAATATATTGATTGTCAATTGCTAAGCCCCAAAGATTAGTGTAGTAAATACTATTATCTGAATGCCACAAGTGAAGTGCTAGCTTCCCGTCCCTGCTTTTCCCTTTGTGAGGCGGTTTGAATCACTGGTTGTTATTTATACATTTTCTTTGATAAAACCAACTTGTGTGGCTGATTTTTTTTCTTTTTCTCTTAAACCCTGCCTCATTAAGTGCATAATAGCATTTACGTGTGGGGCTTTCTGCTTTTTAGCCTTTCAAGCTTAAGCTTATATTCCTCTCTCACAACCGTGTTTCAAAACTTGGGATGTTCACAGACAATTGGATACCCACCAATATTGTATATATCAGATGCTCTCTTGCTATTGCCAAAGCCTAGAAAATAACAGAACATTATCCGCAAAGAGTAAATAAATAGTTATTGTCCTGCTACGCTGCCACACAGCAGATAATAAGTGTCTGGCCATTAGGTAGCTTTTCTGTTGCACATAATTCTTTAAGTGCGTCTACTCTCGTTAGGTATGCAAAAGTTGACATCAAAAGGAGGGTTTTCAGTGTAGCTCTACAGAGCACACAACAGCAACGCACCGAGAAGGCTACAGGCAGCCCTCGGTTTGCTATTAGAAAGGTGATTCCCATCCAAATTCACACACTTTGGAAAGAGTCTCCCCTCTCAGAAAATAAAGCTAAGTTTTGCTAACAGACCGCGCTGCGCTCATTTAACTTCTCCGCAGGGTCGTCGGCTTGGCATGCTCAGAAACAGATCGGAAGTGTTTGGGATACGTGAACTCTTTGCCAAACTCCGGACTCTACGCTTGCAACTCACCCGTACAAGCAAATCCTCCATCAGCCGTACTGGCAAAGGGCAACGTGACCCTCATTTTCTGAATTAAACCTCTCTATTAAACTCTACATTAAATTCTAGAGTTCGAGTAAAGCTCTAACAATTTAATAAAAATCCCCTGAAACCCCAGGCTCTTTTTTCTTATTTTTTCTGTTTTAAATAAAATTAATAACTTCATTCTATCAAACCCTCAAGAATCTGTTTGGAGTCTCCCAGGTCACACTTACACTGAGCTACTACTGAAATAAATAGCTGCACTGTTTTTTTCTTCCTGGGACTCTTTTGTATCCCTATAACACAATCATGCAAGTACACACAGCGTGTTCTTCAACGTTCACCCCGGTGCTGTGATTTCTGGATGCCTTTTACTCTATTTCATATGCCTTATCTATGAAATTTCATTCACATTGACAACGTAACTGCATGAGGAAGTTCAAAGTCAAAGGGGCTCAATATTAAAATACTTTGTATTATTATTTAATAAAGTCAGGTCCCAGCATTGCTAATTGGGTCAAGCTGCTAGCCAGAGCGCCTCATCATCTGTCTAGGATGCAAATGGCATCACCGAATTACATTATCTTTCTTTTCCCCCCCTTCCCTTCCCCAAAACTAAAGCAAAAAATAACTTTGAATCACCCAAGAGCTCTGCCTTCAAACAGGGAAGGGAATTCAGAATGAAAGCAGAAACGCAGGCGCACTGAAGTGCCACACGCTCTTTGCAGTACATATGGTACCTGCGATCACCCACTGTTTGGGGATCTCAGCAACAGGGTGTGCTCAGGCTGGTGCTTCACCCTTAATTGGCTTGAAGCTGGACCTGATGGGGTTGGTGCCACAGGTGTTGATGGGAGGGAGGCACAGGACTCCTTGAGGGTTCGTTTTCCATGTGTGCTGGTAGGATTGCACAAATTCCCTGCTCGCCGAAGGGGCACCACTCATCCCACACCTTCCACGCCGCAAATTTCCCTCTCCCCTTTGCTGTAGATAGAGCTCAGCAAAGTGCACAGTGCTTCCTGGGAGCTGTCAAACAGCCCCCCCAAAACCTGCTGCTTCACAAGATCTTGCAAATTTCTCTCCACTCTAAACCCAAAACACTTTTATTCCTTTCCAGAGAGGAAAAGGAGGATCAACATCTTTTGTGTCAGTGGGGCCACGGTCCCCAGCAAATAAACATGCCCAAGATGACCATCTCTAACACTGCCTGTTTTCAGTGCTGCACAAAATCACTTAACACCTACAGGGCTTTGTGCAGCTGCAGCTCACATCCCTGGCAGAGGTGGTGTGCCACAGGCAGGACATGCCGATGTCTCCCTGAGCTGCTTCCCCTGGGGAGGATCTCACTGAAAGAGCTACCACAATGCTGATTCACCTCCTCCTACAGCTGGGGATGCCCTGGTCTCAGCACGCTGGGGTTTGCTGTGAGCAAACACCTACACCAGCCCACTGACCACCTCTGAATACAGCCCATCCGCATGCTTTGAGGAGGGCAACGTGCTGGTCAGGGCACCAGAGAAAACCATGAGGAGACCTGCATGGAAACAGCCATTTATCTATGGCAGGGCGCAGGGGGGATGTGGTAGCTGATGCTCACAGTGATCTGGGAAGGAAGCCTGCTGACATTAGCCCTGGCAGCACGTCTAACTTCTCTCTCTTTCACCACATCCTCAAACCAGGGACACCTCATGCTTAAACCTGTAGGTTTGCAGGCTGGGAGCCTCAGAAGTGCCTCTTTTCCTCTCTGAGATAGGACAGCTACAATCCTTGGGCACTGCATTATACATCTGTATAAAATGCTGCCTCTCAGGTGATAGGTCCTGAGCTGGCAGACCCTGCCTTCAGAGGCATCCCACATACCTGCATATAGAGGACCGAGCTCTCATGGGGAACACCATCAGGTTGGCTCTGGGTGCTGGACCCTCTCTCCCGCAAAGATACCATTCAGCAAAGTGCACAGCACTTCCTTGGAACTCAAATAAAATCCCCAATCCCATTGCTTTGAAGACCTCAGTTTTCCTAAATAAAAGAGTTTATGCACATAAAAAATGTAAAGGCACATACACACACACACACAAAACCACTGCTGCGCGGATGCTTATTCTCAAATACTTTTTTTAACATATAAAATATTCTCTTCTTATTTCCACTTTTCAAAAAAGAAATGAAGTTGACATGTTAAAATCTGAGTTCCTATATAAAGCAGCATAGTAAAACACAATATCCACACAATGTGCTGCTATTTTTCTGTCCCGGTTCCAGGACCCTGTTAGTGCAAAGCAGTTACAGTAAAACTGGATGCAGAGTTACTCAATAAGATGCAATACAGTAATGCATGCTACGGAATACTTTAATTACACTTGTTATCAGATTGAATTGAAAGCTGTCATGAAGCGGGACTCGATAAACTTTAGCTGGCTCCTTTATAGCCTGCAGATTCCAGGAAAGTAGCTAGAGGCTGCCCAGGGATCTCAGTCCTGAGCACAGGAGGGAGCAGCTCCCCGGGGATCATTCCTGGGGTTACACACTGGAGACAATACACTCCCTGCCGCAGTCCTGCTAAGCATATTTGAATGCTGATATCATACATCCAGGGCGAGGCTTAAAGGAGCACCGGGAAAGGCAAGAGCCACAGATCAAGAGCAATGAAGTGACCTGGGACGGCTAATCTCGCACGCACCGCTGGCTGGCGCGGGCAGCGGCAGTGATTGTGTGGGGCTGGGTTGCAGGGGGAGGAAAGGAAAAGAGGGATTGAAGGCGCTGCTGGAAATCAGACAATTGGTTATTGTCCGTGCAGGAGCCGTTGGCTCACCCCTTTGCCACCCTGAGTTTCTTTGGGCAAAGGCCCTTTGCACAGCCTGGAGGGAGGGAGCAAAGCCGCCAGCAGCGGGGGCTCGGAACATCTGCGTGCACCGGGACATCCCGGCCCTTCCCACGCTCCTCGCACCCCAGACTCATGTGGGAAGGGGTTTATTGGGAACACCAGCACCTTCAGCCTCTCCTTCCTGACAACCCACAAGACCAGAGCTCCATTAGCTGAAGGCAGCTTCAGCTCAAAGCATACTATTAACTTACATGCAGCTATAGATGTGCACAGACAGCTCCTGGCCAGGGAGCAGGGAGGCTGCTTGGAAAAAGGCTTGCTCTGGATCAAGGATGCCTTGCTGCAACACAGCACGACGGCACCTCTTCCCCCAAACCCACCTTGGCTACTCACATCTGCCATGAAATAAATGATCTTTCACTCAGCACCGGCCCTAAAGCATAAATCTCTGACGCTCAAAAGCACTGTGCGGATGATGCTAGCAAGCCTGTGCTGACCTTAACGTAACGGAGCAATCAGTCTGCCTTCTTAGAATGATTAATGGAAAATCTCCTCTGGAAAAGAAATCAAATTAACTGTCTTCAACCAAATGTCTACTGGAACACGAAAAGCTGTTCTGATAAAGACATTTAGGAGGGGAAAAAAAAACCCTCATGAGGATGTAAAATCCAGTGACAGATCTAGGACTTATTTCATTAAGAGTCTCCCGAAAATAAATTAAATGGAGCCTACTTAAATGAGCACTTGAGGAAAAGAAGCCTTGCTAAGGGGAAGGCAGGAGGCCATGCCCGAGTGCACGCTCTGAGGAGCAGTTTCAGTGCTAAGTCCCTCTCCCTGCTCCCATGCAGCTCTGAGAAGGTACACGGGAAGAAAAAGAGGCTACAGAAGGATGGGACATGTAGTGCCTCCTCAGGTCAAAGAGAATTTGTCCTTTCCTAGAAGATATACATACAGTTGCAATCATAATGGCATTGTTTTTTCCCCAGCAAAGGTCCCTGCAGTGGGGCTGACTCCAGGTCTGAGTCTTGCTGAGCCAGGCAAGGGCTGCAGCATCCTTTGCAGTGGCTCCAGCTCCCCTAAAGGTGCACAGGGAGGAAAAAGCAAGCTGCACTTCCTGGAGATCAATCTGCCTCATTGCCTTCAATTTACAACTCA
>NW_009931386.1:194468-194683 GCF_000696875.1 Nestor notabilis | reverse complement strand
GCGGGGTGGGGGGGGGGGGGCGGGGGTAAGGCAAAAAACAACAAGGCAGAAGAAATAGCTCAGTGGAGGCCATCTCAGGATGGGAGTGGGAGAGAGTTAGTGCCCTAATGAGCAGTCTAGCTGCGTAGGAGGGAAACAGGTTGTTGTCTGTCTAAGAGAAAGCAGTGAGTGCGGCTGCAAGCAACTCTGAGATGGGAGGCCGGCGCACAGGCAGA
>NW_009931386.1:183948-194427 GCF_000696875.1 Nestor notabilis | reverse complement strand
ATCCTGCAACCCGTCCTCCTGTGAGTAATTCTAACTCACAGTGAGTAGCTCCACTGACTCACGACCAGGCTTTTGGGTTTGAGGAGGGGAAGGAGAAGGGAGGGTGAGAAGGGCTTTCTTTTGGCATTTGGTTGTGCTGTGCAAGGCTTACACTCCAGCAAGAAATGCCATGATCCTGCAAGCATGCCTTGGAGGAGCTGCCAAAATTCAAGTGGGTAACCCCACAGAAGGCAAAAGCTTTGATTTTAAGGATAAGCTAATGCCTAAGTGTCTGCAGAGGACTTGCTGAATTAGCTGATCTATTCTGGGTGCTGTGATTTTTCTGTATACTCAGGTGTGGTTTCAGGCTCCAAATCAGCAGGTACTGGAATATACGCTGAGCTGCCTGTGGATCCTCTAGTAATCAGTGAGAAGTGATCACTCAGGTTCCTGTACAAGGAACCTTGTAAAAGGATTTTGTATCCTTGTATAAGGATTTTGCTGAAGTCTGAGACTCACACAGTGCCCTTCATCGTTATTACTCAGTATCTCTGATATTCAGAAGTCAGTTACCACCAAGAGCAGCTGCCTTTGGAAATAAAAGGACAGTCCTGAGCTGTTTTCCTGGCTGGGGAAAGGAAATGAAAAAGCACCAGCTGTAACATCAGCCTTGGGATACAGCTGGGGCTTCCGAAAAGCCTCACTGAGCTGAGCTGGAGGGCAGTACCTGGCTCTACAGCTTCAGCCGAGGGCTTGTGCCTGCCTGAGGGTGATGGGAAGAAGATGCTGGATCCTCTGCAGTTGATCCATGGCTTCTCCTATGCTGCTGGGAGAGGACCTGCAGTGACTGTCCCTCTGCACCGAGGACGGCACAGGGCAAAGCCCCAGTCTCCCCTTTTGCCCTCCCTGCTATCAAGACAAAAAGCCCTCCTCCATCTGCAGAGAGGAACGGGCTCACTTTCTTGTTTCAGGAGAAAATACTCCGTCTGGTATCCCGGCTGTGACACAGACCTTGGAGGAAGCCAAACATACAGAGTGACAGTGAAGTGGTAAAACTGCCTTCTGCAAAAAGCACCGTGGCTCCTGCCACCCCAGCGGGCTGTATCACTGCGTGATTAAGTTCTTACCAGACTTTTTGGTAAAGGCAACCCTCCTGATCTGATAACTGCCAAGGACAAGCCAAATACGCAGGGTCAATCTATGCACATTTAATCCCCAGAAGGCAGATTAAGCGTATAATTGACCCATATAATCCATGTATCATCTCCAGTGAAATGTTTTCTGTGTCCGGTTTAGGCAGACATGAGGCCCATAAGAAAGCGATCAGAGGCACAGTATTACCATCGCTGTGGATTTCATCAAAGTTCGAGATGGCTTTTTAATCACTGATCTCAGAGACTGCTAGATTTAAGCAGATGAACTCGCACTAAGCACATCTGGTTTAAATCCTTATCTTCTACTCAGGCTGGTGTCTTCAAGAAGTACAAGGAGGAGAAAAATAAATTGATTTTTTTAGGTCTTTGCAATCTTCGGAGCCTCTCGGGGTGTTTTGATCTCTCATATCAAAAGCATGTTTTTGTTGGTTTTTTTTTTTTTCCAGTAAGATATTGAATTAATCATCAGAGAGAAAAATGCCATCTGCGCTATTTAAGGGACTGCATCAGGATGCTGGAATTCGCAGGATCTCGGGGAGCTCACTCGATGCTCAGTAGCCTTTTGTGTACGTGCTACTCGCCTGCGGCTGGGGAGGAAACATTCTCACTATGTTTTACATTAGTGTTTACCAATTTATGAGGAAGAAAGGTTGGCACTCGCACTATCTACTAGTCAATCATAGGCTTTCTGGATCACATATGTTCTGATGGGCTGAAGCCTATACTGTGAGCATCTAAGGGCGTGTGTAAAGATATACACACATACACACATGTATAAATAACATCCACCAAAGGGGACAACTCTTACAAATGAAACTCCCACTGCCTTCAGACAAAAATTACAGATATATAAACTCAAATCCTGCGAAATTCTGAGTGTCCCGAGCCAAAGGGGACCTGAATTTTGCAGGATTTGTCTTAAGACCTGAGATCACACTGAAGATACTTTCCCATGTTTAAGATACACCTGCCTGCCTCTGCCACATTGTTCCTATAAACAGTCACATCCTGCATGTCAACTTCTCCCCTTTCCAGGGAAAAAGCAATAAGATCATACTTTCTATCAGGCACTACACAGAGTTTGTGATCCTTCTGCATTGTGTGTGAAGTATTACAGGAGTTTAAATCCCAAAGCATCCAGCCACGCACAGGAACACAAGGAAGGGATGCTACGATGCTGTTCTGGAACTATTCTGTTACCACTGCTCTCTACCAATGGGCCTTATTACAGTGTTTTAGCTTTAAATGTTATCAAATTAGTGAGCCAGGCCAAGTAAATAAGTCATGTTACTCTGCAGTAAACAGCACTGCCAAAAAGCTAGTTAGGTTTTGATTACCAGCAGAACTCCACGATCAATCTGTTCGTACAATGATCCCAAGAATACAGATTTTTAAAATGAAGATGACTCTATTTCGGGGAGGAGGGGGGTTGGACCTGACTAATTTGCAGAATTAAGAGGATTAACACACAGACCACAGAGAAATATTGCAATAATCATCTGAAAACAAAGAGCGTAGCTCTGTTCTGCAGGTGTGGGTAGAGCATGCGACGCAGGGGAAGAGAGGTGGTTTCTGAGCTAAGAAATCATGGCAAATGAAAGAAAGACATATTAACCCAGCTTCTGTTGGGAGATGGCTTTACGCACTCTGCAACCTCTGCTCCTGGGAGGAAGCAAAGGGGAAATACACGGAAATGGATTTAGAGAAACAGGGGGATTAGGAATATCCTGGGAGCTGCGAACCCCACTGAGCGTGCAACAGGCAACCTTGGCACCGCGCACCTCTGCTCTTGCACTACTCACAGCTGCACCCTATACTGTGTCTTTAATGTGATCCCACCGAGAGCGGAGGAACTGCCTGCAGGCAGATTTAAGCTGTTTACCTACCACCACTGCACGTATTACTATATAACATCCTAAAAGTGGACTAAGCTCTTGGCTGGGGTAAACCAGCATCATTGCACTAAGCCAGCAAAGGAGCTGGCCTTGAAAGTGTTAATAATCTCATTGCCTGGAGAAACTCCACAGCTAAGAGGATTGCTCCTCTGCCATGCTGGCGGAAGCAAGAACAAAATGAGGTCCAAATCTAAGTCAGCATCATAAATACAATTTTTCATTATTCCTCTTCTCTTTCATATTAAAAAGGTAGTGAGCACCTAAAATGTCCTAAAATACAATCATCAGTGCAGAGACCAAACGAGCTTAAAACCCTGTGGCCTTGCTGCTTCGCTGCATCAGGTAAGGGGGCAAAGGGCTGAGCTCGGCACACAGACCTTGCTCCTGTCTTTACCAAGACATTGTGAACACAGCACTGATTTAAATGGGGTCTGGGTCCAGGTGACCCCCACAGACTCGTAACCCCCCCTGCTACGGACCCACCTGCAGCACCTCAGCCATGCTTACAGCTGACTTCAGGAGCAAGCAGCTCCTTCAGCTGCAACCTGGCAAAGACAATATGTGACTACTCAATAGGTAATTCCAGTTTCTGGGTGGATGCGGCTCGGCGCATCCCCCTCCCTCCCAATGAACCAAGGGCCCCGCAGCTCGCGGGCGCACACTCACGTACACGACACACGTGCGAAGATGCTGGCAGCATCGGGTCCCAGTGCCATCCTGCTGGTGCGGGGAATGGGAATGGGCACAGGAATGGGAACAGGAACAGGAATGGGAACAGCTCCCACATGCTGCAGCTCCTGCTTGTAGCTGGCATGGGTCAAAACAGGCAGAGCAATGCAAAAACTCTACCCTTGATTATCTTATTCCACATGAATCAAAGAGACTCGAGGAAGGCAGGGAGGGAAAATAAGGTTTTGCACTTTCCACCAAGGTAGATGCTCTTTTTTTTTTTTTACTTCCATGTCAACTGTTAATTTGTTTAAAATATGGGTTGGTAAAACTAAATACGAGCAAACCAAACCAAAATCAATATTTGTGCTAATTACAGCCTTTTGAAAATTGGAAACAATGGCCCAAAGGGTCCAAACACACCAACTGTGAATCATAGGGAAAGGATGAGGGAAAAAAGGCAGTGTGGGCATTGAAAAGAACAGTCCAGATGAGCTCTGGAAATTTAGCTGCTCGTGGAATAAATTTGAACACAAGCGAGCGATGCACTCGCGGGCCCGCTGCAGATGGAAGCGACAGGCTTTTGTTTTATGTTTTGTTTTTTCTCCCCATGCCTGCTTGATGGGTGATTTGCGTCTGGTGCTCTGCGCTGCAAACTCTCCCCGGAGCGAGCCGCCCGGAGGAGGCACTGCTGTGCTCTCCGTGCATGAATGAGGCATTCTCAGTGGAGATGGGTCATGCTAGTAGATGTACACAGCAAGATTATTTGACTCTAATTCATGCCACTTGATATAATGTGATAAAACATTTGACATGAGAGATAAGTTCCATTTTAATCCAGTAAGGTGCAGGGGAAAGAAAGAGTGGGAATTGAAAAGGAGGAAGAGGTTTCTAAGGGATAGGTAATGCACACAAAAGAGAGGTATTGAGTGAAGGAGGAGGTTGGTTGGGGAAAAAAGCAGCTTTCCCTGCACACTGAGGAAGCAAAAGAGCGAGTAAAGAAAGCAAGGAAGGTTGTTACAGTTCCAGAGCTGGGAGACTGAGAAATGGCACTGCTGAGAGATGAAAGGAAGGAAAGTAGGGACAGGAGCTGCTTCAAACAGAAATTGATATATGGACAAATACCCTAAAGAGGACTGCAACACTAATGCTACAGGCTGGCCGTCAACATAAAACCTTCTCTATAGAACAGCTACGAGGACAGAAAGGCTATAATGCAACAAGAGCAACAGAAACAGAGGTACTGGTTAACATGCATCTAAATCCAAAACAAATGGGCATCACAGGTCACTGTTCTCTTACAGTCCAATGAATTTATCCAGTGCAACAGAAAAATAGCTCTGAACATCTAGGTCAGTTCCCACCATGCCATCTTCATCAAGCAGACCATGTCTCAACTTTACCTTTGGTGTCAAACACCACAACATGGTCCTCCTGAACTATGCAAGTCCATTCCTAATCAGCTCTGATTTGGTCAGCTTTTAAAATCAAAATTTAGTGTGCTCAATTTGCTGTCAGTTTTGGAGTGCTTGTCAATGAAACGCGCTGCAAAATGTGCAGAAGAGATGGCCCTTAGCAAATGCATCTGCCAAAAACCCGGCTCAAATTTTAACAGTGAGAACAATGACTAAGATGTTCTGCCACAGAGAGATTTTCCACAAGCTTAAATATAGTAAAGGGCTCTCTCAGAAGATGCTGTTCCCTTAAAATCCACGCACAGACAGACCAAGACACAGTAGACTAGAGTAGAGATTTAAAGCAGGCAGAGAGCAGATACGAGCCTTAGTCAGAAAGAAAGGGAAGATTTATTTATTTTTTAAAGCTATAACCATTAAATTTTCTCAAAATGTGACTTATCCTCCTGTCTTATTTTGTCACATTTTGGGTCTCTCCTGCTTGGTGTCCAAGGAGGAGAAGGCATTTACTTACATCAAATAACCTTTCTATATACATCTCCTCATTGACCTTATCACGCAGGACATCCTGAGAGTGGCGGACAAATGTCACATAGGCATCAGCAACATCCATCCCCGGCTTCTGCATGGAGGAGAGAAGAGAGAAAGAGAGAGAAACGTGAGTAGCGGCGCAGGGGCAGCTCCTCTGTGTAGCCTTGTTGCTGCTTTTCCTTCTCCTCTATCTCCTGCTGTCCTCATGCAGTTCACCCTTTCCTTACCTGACGGGCCCCGAGACCTGCTGCTTTGTGCCCCATGCCCAGCAAAATACTGCGAGCAGCACAAGATCATGCAGGGACACTTGCTCTTTCTCTTCTTTTTGCCTAGAGCAAAGGTGGTCAAAGGAATAAAGCTCTTCCTCAACACACTGACGCTGGGAAGTTGTCTTCCTACCTCTGGTGCTGTTGACCTAACGAGTGAACCAGCAAGCCAGGCTGAGGATTTGTTGTTTTCTTGGGTCATCTTCGCTATGTGAACCCTCTGGTTTCTGAAGGTAGAGAGCTAACAGCCACTGCTAGGCTCTTGGTTCTTCTTCTATGGTGTGAGGATGCATGCAGTAAGCAGTTGGTGTTGCAGAAGGCATCCCAAAATCACCTTTCTTTTTCTGTTTAGAGCCCTGACTTTAGCTCAGATTTAGTGCTGCTTTTAAGAATAAATTGGGTAAATGGTAAGTAAGGGAATGTATGTCTACAAGAATGCTTAAGAAGCTGCTGCTAAACTGCAGAAAGCCTGTTGTGCTACCACATCCCTACAGCTCTCTGCAGAATTTAACTGATTTTAAACAACAACCTAAAAGTGTGCAAGATTTTGGGGATTACAGCATTTCTTTCAAGAAAATGGGAACTGAAGCAGGTGGATGGGAGAACACTTACAGGAAAAACAAATCCTGTTTGAGTTCACATTGCTTGATATACTGGAATCAAACTTACCTCAAAGGAAACCCATTAAAACACTGTAACACGAGTCATTACAAGAGCTGCCACAAAACCTTAAATTTCCATGGCACATTGTAAGTTTGTTAATAACTAGTGTCATTAGTTTCCATTACTGTGATTTACCTCAGATCACAGAGTATCATTTCTCTGCAAGATACAATTGTCAGCCGCTGTAAATTGAAGTTAGTTAACACATCTGTGTAATTTCCAGGGTGAAAATGAGGACAGTTTGGAAAGCAGTAGGAAGGGAGTTTTTTAATACAAAGCAAACAATTATCAAGCAAAGGGCCAGTGCTTGGCCCTTGGGAAGCCAGTAGCATTTCTTAACACCTACTGCAACAATGACAAGGTATTAATTTGAAAAACAATGAGGACAACACGAATGTGGCAGTAGTCAAGCGTTACACTTTCAAGCAATTTTCAGTATGCCGAGCGTGCCCGTTTCGAGGTGGCATTAAATGGATTGATTTGTACCCAAGCAATTGCAATGGCATTTGTAGATACAGCTTTAACTGATGCTTTTCTGTTCAACACCAGCATTTCCCCTCTGTCCTCTAGTCAAACGGGCTTTTCTTTCTCCTATCCCCAGACAGGCAGTGGCTCATGGACTATGGGGTGGCCTCTGCAAAGGTCTGGGAGCTGTGTGGGGCTGGTGGTTGACTTTATTAGAAATGTTAAGGCTGTCAAAGAAGCCACTGAAATGTGGCTTTGTTTCCAGGGGCAGGTGGGGAAACAACTGAAAAATAACCCAGATGAATGATTTCTGCTCTATTTTATACGAAGAACCAGAGCATCTGACTGGCTCCAAGGATGGGAGCACACTCTGCTTCTCCTGCTGTGGGTTTTGGAAACCCTTGAAAGGGTCATACAGCATTGTACTGAGACTACTTCCCTGGAGGTGCTTTACTTTCCAGGAATGTAGAGGCTTCAGAGAAGGCCACGCTTTGCCCTAAAACTTACTTAAAACAACTGTTCTGTGCTCGAATTCCTGATGACCAAACATTTAAGGTGCACTCAAACAACTAGGGATTTCAACTGAAGGATCTCCACATTTTCTAGGGCTAGATACGAATTCTGAGTCTCTCTTCCTAATGCTCTCAGTATCTTGTTTCCATTACTCCAAAACAACAGGATGCCAATCTCTGCACTGGGATATTTTAAACCAAACAAGACCTCTTATTGTTCGAGAGTTTGTCTTTTCCATGCTGAGCTCAAGAAATGGTACTTTTGTGGGCAAGGTTTATCTTGGGCTAACAGGATGGAAACACCAAATGCAGACAATGTGGTCCAAGATGTGTGATAAATTTATCACCTTGTCATGTGAAAGCATGAAGAGCAGTTGCATCCATATTTGATGTACATATATATATATATATATATACACACATTATACATACAGGTCATCAAACTCAACTGAGTTATTCTTCATTTACTCTGCCCAGTCTAACCGGGATGCAGGAACTGGTATGTTAAGATCTGCTCCTTTTATTTCATTTGTAATTGCTCAGGATCTTTCTGCCTGTAAATGTTACAGTAACCTCTCACACCAGCCAATATTCATATATTACACTTCAACTCCATTTAAATGTAAATTTCTGGCAAGTTAAGTGCTCTGTCTAAGAACGTTAAGGGCTCTTTTCCTTACGAATCAAGGTCTAATTAGAGGAGACGATGTACAGTTTTCCTCTACCAATTACAGGAAAATGGAAGAAATTATTTTCATTAACAATTTCCCAAACACATGTTGCTAGCTCATCACCATCTCCCCAAAGTCATAAAAAAGTCATTTTCCGAAAGAGTAAAATAAACTAACAATTAGAAGAACAAAAATAAAATAGATTAGCTAATGTGTTAGATGTGTGTTGGCTCAGTTCTAACATGTCTGGACCTTTTTGTTTGGAAATTATACTGTATTTGTACAAGTCCAAATGAAGAATTAACAGAATGCACTGCTCCCTTTTTTTTTTTTAATTTTAAATGTGATTCAAGCCAATTGCAGAAATATGGTACCTTTTTGACACCATCTGCAAATTATTGCCTAAACAGCCTCATAGGTCTCCATGAGAGGGTAACTGCTCATTATTAACGTCATGGAGATATTCTTTCCAGTTCAAATGTTAGAAGTGTGAAGGCCCATGGCTCACTCTTGGCTGTTAATGCATAACGTGGGTTGCTACACATGCCATAAACCAAAGCATGATGCAAATTACTATGACAGAAGTTGTTTAAATTGTGCTTACGGGTACATCCACGTATTTGGAAGCAGCCTTCACCTGTAAAAGGAACAAGAAGAGAGTTTACACCACCAATACGTTTTCAGGTCTTTGCTTTATCATTAAGCACCTGTAAGGCCTCCAGCAGCCAAGACTTGGGACAAAACAATGCTGAGTGGGAGAAAATGGGTGATAAAAAACTATGCTTCTCATCTAAAAGAATAGGCAAGGGTGGTATTTTTGTTGTTGTTTTTTTTGGAGAGGTAACTTTACTGCTGCTAAAGCTCTAATAGCAACAGATGATAGTGTGGGAGTTGTGCTTCTCCCTCTTCTACTTCAGTGAGCGGGGGAAGACGGGGTTCGTAAGTAGACATCGTTATTTTCTTCGGAGGCCTCGTTCTCCACCCAGTGCCACGTGTCTCCGAAGGCAGTGCGTGTGTCTCCTGTTGGGAACCGCATCCTGGCGCCCATGGGAGCTCCCTTGGCAGCATGGGCACAATGGCATGGTGAATTTGGCATGCACCCAGGTGGCCATATCACCCAAAGGACACTGATTTTGCCCCCTTGACCATAGTTCTTGCCCATGGCGTGCTTCCCCCAGCTTTGAAGGCTACAGCCTGGGATGTTATTTACCTCCTTTTTGCTGGCCTTGATGCTGGCAACAGAGAAGCACCCCAAAGCTTTGGTGGTTCCCAGATTCCGAGCAGCTATATTAGTTTCCTTCGATTTTCCCACTTTTTAAAAGACCTTATTGAGGGAGGGTATCAAAGGGTAGATACGGTGGTGTTCTCACAAGGGCTGCAAGACTCCAAATTGACTTTGTCTCTGGTTTGCCATACAGCAGGGTGCACATCCCCTGGCATAGGAGGTGGGGTAGCCCCAATCTCAGGGCCAACTTTTCCAACTGAGCAGTGCCCAGCTGGCCAGAGAGACCTTTTTTCCCACTGTAGCATAAGGCATCATGTCTAGAAAGAGTACGGCTGGGATTTTCCACAACACTTCTGCTTTTAATTAGGGTAAGTGTTGCCGGCCATCTTTGTTTGGGTGTAAAAGCTCACCTGCTTTTAAATATTTCTAAAGCTACCATTAAAACAGCCTAAATATAACACGCACACAGTTGCATCTTGGGATGAATAAATTATGTGTCCCGAATGAGAGAATGAATGTATGTGTGAGACAGAATGTGAGAGTGGGTGGAAGCACTCATATGGTGTGTGTGGGGGGTGCATAATTAAGCACAATGAGGCGATACAAAAGACCAGACTGGTGGTAATTGCCGAGGTGAACGCTGCAAGTATTGGCAGCACCCGGGCTTCTGAGCCTGGGGCAAGAGCAGAGGGAAGGGCAGGAGGAGGATGCTGAGAGCCTGGCGCTGCGATGTGGTACAGGGTCTGGCTGTTGAAGGGATGGAGAGGGCACATCCCAGCATATGAGTTTATGAAGGAGGGAGCAAAAATCAGCGCCAAGCCATTGCTCCCAGTGAAGAGTGAATATCACTGTCTATCCAGCTATCCCTGTTCCCAGCCAGCTGGACACCTCACCCTTTCACTGCATTTATCCTCACAACTTTATCGGGAGGTAGCGAAGCGCTATCCGTTGCTCCTGCCCAACAGGAGCGGAGGAGCCCCAGCCTCCATGCGTGAAGGCAACTGGAGCTCGGCCAATGGCTGCAGATCTCGAGG